>NW_028222140.1:5000-12500 GCF_056783735.1 Eptatretus burgeri
GAGTCAACCCCCTGGTGTATTAATTCAGTGGCCCAACGGGGCTTGCACTCAGAACCTTTTGGATCCCAAGCCGCTGCCCAAACCACTGCGCCAACACCAGACTCTTGTCTGCACAGAACGTGAATGTGTATTAATTACACTATCAGAGTACCCGCTCTATGGACGATCTTGTCCAAGCATGTAACATGTTCTTCTGATGCATACCTTTATTTGGGCGGTGTCGAGGCAATTGACAGCTCTGCATATGCAACCCCCCCCCCCAAAAAAAACCCCCAGGTTATGTGCATGAAAAATAAACACACCAACCCCTTTAATTTGAAACACCTCACTGAAATGGAAAACGTGATGACAGGAAAATTTTTCTGTCAATGGTGGAGACTTGTAATACCTGGAGGTGGTGGTGATACTGGGGTGGTGATATTCCCAACCTGGAGGTGGTGCAACACAATACACATTCACATGGACAATTTGCTTCCAACCCACAATCCGCAAGACCACCGGCAGAGATAAAAAAAAACACTCCTATACATTAATTGAGGTCACGCTGATCCTATGTCGCAAGTCTGGATGTAATTGGCCTAGAACTGTAGGAGGAGTACCTTGACAAACAAACACTGGTCTGTGAATTTTAGTCAGGATAAGGGAAGAAAGGGGGAAGTCATTGTAAATTTAACGTTCTGTCTTTATTTACGTTTAACATTGTTCTTCACAAACGGGGACAGTAACAATGCAGGCATGATCGGCCGAATGGCCTTCTCATGCACCAAAATTGCCCTGTGTATCTTTATGTAATGTTAAGAACATGAAGAAATGGCGACAAGATGACAGAGAGATGGGGATGGAGGTGCATGGAGTTGGAAGAAGGAGATTGAGACGTTGGGAGTGGGGTGGGGGGGGGTGGTTGAGGACTTGGGGTTGGGAGGGGAGGTTGAATACTTGAGGTTTTGGGCAATTGATGACTCGAAGAAGAAAGAGGGAGAGGATTACAGAGTTGGGTTGGGGAATGGGGGGTACAGCAGGGACAGAGTTGGGATCGAGGGGTTTGAGGCTTTTGAGGGGGCGAAGTTGAGGATTTGGGGTTGGGAGGGGTTTGAGGATTTTAAGAAAGGGGGAGGAGAGCACAGAGTTTGGGTGTCATGGTAGGGGGTCAGAGAGAAGACAGAGTTGGGAGTGGGGTTGAGGACTTGGAATTATGTGTGTGTTGAGGGGTGAGCAAGGGGGGGGGATCTGAAGTCACATTTTATATGATGCAGAATTTCCATAGGTTCCAGATAGTCCCATTGTGTCTGTTGGACCTTTTGGGTCCTCGAGGTCTTTTGTGTCCTGCGGTTATTTTGGATCCTCTGGATATTTTGGGTTCCTCGGGGTCTTTTGGGTCCTCTGAGCATGCATGGTGTCAGCTTCATGGTTAGGGTGGTGGGCTTGGGATCCTCGGATCCTGAGTTCAAATCCCACTCAGCTGTTGAATAAATACCATGTGGGGTTGACTCTGACTGTCATCCTTCCAAGGTCGGCGAAATGAGTGCCAGCTTGCTGGTATCCTATGTTGGAGTGGCGATCCGTCCAGGATTGTGCCCAATAGCCAAGGAGACTGCTTCGCAGCACCAATGCTCTGCACAGGGTATGGTCCCAATGGATGGATGAATGGGTCCTGGTCCTTGGGCTCTTTTGTGTCCTCAGGGTCTTTTTGTGTCCTTGGGGTCATTTCATTCCCCAGGGTCGTTTCATTCCTCAGGGTCATTTGGTTCCTCGGGTTGTTTTGAGAGTTTTGGGTCTTTTTGGTCTTTAAAGGTCTTTTAGGCTCTTTGGTGTTTTCAGGTCTTTTGGGTCAATGTGGGGGTGGGGGGGAGGAGGGGGTCTTTTAGGTCCTCTGGGTACTTCAGGTTAAGTATTTTAGGTTACAATTGTGGGTGACATCAGGTCAGCTGTCCATCCAATGAGTGATGAGTGGACATACAAGCATACATAATCACATACACTTGCTCCATTTTTTTAGATGAGACCATTTAATACCTCTAAGACCCTTTAAAACTCTACCCGAATACCCTTTCAGACCCTGAAGTCTCCTCATACTCTCTAGATCGCTAACACCCTGAAGACCCTTGAGACACCGATGGCCATATACTATAGGCCCCAATACACCCTGTAGAATCCTTCAACCTCTAAAACCCTTGAGATCCTCTTTGACGGTTTTGAATCCTGAAGACCCTTAGACTCCTTTCCACCATTATTAGATGTTCTAAGACCCATTCATCCCCTTCAGATAATTCCAAACCTTTACACTTCAAATTACATCCTTTAGACCCCTCGGACCTTTTCAGACCTTTTAGACCCTTTTGACCTTGACCTTAACTTTTCAGACCTTTGACCTTTACACATTTATAACTGTAAGGGCCCTCGGTAGAAAGCATACCTCTGCCAGGCTGATTAGTTTACGTTTTGTATCCCACTGATAGGCCGGATCTGCATTTGGACCTGAGCTAAAATTTAATCTCCTTGTTATTGCCACCTATGCAACTCTTTCACCAAGTTTTGTCCAAATCTGTCCACAGCTTGTTGAGATATCCTGCAATATGTCGTTTTAGTAAAATCACTCAATGGTGAAAAATCACTTTAAAAATGTTCGGATCCAGATCCGAATTCAGATTTTCACCAAAACCGAATCATTTTGGCCTTGTCACATACCCAAGCTCGCCATAAATTTCGTCCAAATCCGTCCACAACATTTTAAGATATTTTGTTCACAAATAAACAAGCAGTCATAGACTGGTACTTACGAAATCGTCAACTTGACCTCTGAGCTTGTCTCATAAAAGCTGTCTCTCGAAAAGGTAGTGACGCAAACCAGAAGTTTCTACGATGATTCTGTACCAAACCATCAAAAATTGAATGATTTGGATGTTTGACCTCACTGTGACCTTGACCTTTGACCGATTTTGACCAAAATCTAATCAGTACTAGCCACCACCCTCCTGAATCACATGATGCAATTTGACATTGGAAGCTTCTTCCGATCTTGAGTTATCATTTTTTGGATGTTTGACCTCACTGTGACCTTGACCTTTGACCGATTTTGACCAAAATCTAATCAGCACTAGCCATCACCCTCGTGAATCACGTGGTGTAATTTGACATTGGTAGCTTCTTCCGTTCTCGAGTTATCTTTACCAAAACATCAAAAATCGAATATTTGACTTCAGTGTGACCTTGACCTTTGACCGATTTTGACCAAAATCGAATCAGCACTAGCCATCACCCTCCTGAATCACGAGGTGTAATTTGACCTTTGTAGCTTCTTCCATTCTCGAGTTATCGTGCCGACAAACAAACAGAAACAGAAGTCATCAATATACTTACGAAATCTTTAGATTTCGTAAGTAACAAGAAAGATGCTTTGCATAGCACGATACTTGCAAAATCGATAAAACAAATTTGACCTTAAAAAAGAATTGGTGGTTGAATTCAATGACAAAATACACAAATCCTCTTCAAATTTCAAGGCAAGTGGATGAAAATTGACAATTTTGGAAATTATGTCGACTTTTTGAACGATGAACTTTTGTCCAATGTTGACCTCAAAAATACTTGTTCGTTGAAATCAGTGACCTGATATCCAAATCGTCTTCAAATTTCAAGTCAATGGGATGAAAATTGAGGATTTAAGAAATCTCACCTGAGTTGCTGACCTCTGGCCTATGCTGACCTTTTGATTTATGTTGACCTAAAATATAATAGGTGGTTGAATTCAGTGACCAAATATGCATCTCCTTTTGAAATTTCAAGTCAATCAGATGAAAATTGACAATTTTATAAACTCGTCCTTTGTTGATCTTTTGGCCCATGATGACCTCAAAAATAATTGGTGGCTGAATTCATTGACCGGATATGCAAATCCTGATTATATTTCGAGTCAATCTGATGAAAATTGAGGATTTTAGAAATTTGCCAAATTTGTTGGCCTTTGGCCGTTGTTGACCTTTTGATCTCAAAAACAATAGGCTTCTTGCTTGTGACGAACTCGACCATGTGCTGAAGTTTCAAGAAGATCGGTTTAAAATTGTGACCACCAGGCGATAAACATTTAAAAAAACAGACAAACAAACAGACAAATGAAAAATCATTCACCGAGTGACACTTGTTGAAATGGATGGCGCTCGGTAGAGTGCATACCTCTACCAGGCTGAACAGTTTACATTTTGTATCCCACTGATAGGTCGTATCTGAATCTGGACCTAAACCCAAATCGAATTGGTTTGTTCTTTTCACCTAACCAACTCATCCACTTAATTTTGTCACAACTCGTCCACAACTTTTTGAGATATCATGACATACATAGTTTTTGGCCCCATCTCTCAATGGTGAAGAATCGCTTAAAAAATTCTCGTATCCGCATCCAGATTCGAATCTTTACCAAAATTGAATCAATTCGTCCTTGTCTCACACCCAACCTGTGCATAAATTTTCTGAGGCATTCATCCATAACCTTTTGAGAAATTGTGCTGTATATCGTTTTTGGCCCTTTCTCTCAATGGTGACGAATCAATTATAAATTAAATAATTCTCGTGTCAAGATCTGTAATCGGATCTTCACCGAAATTGAATCAATTCTTCCGAGTGACATTCCCAACCTGTCCACCAAGTTCTGTCTGTATCCATCCGTAATCTTTTGAGATATTGTGCTACATATCGTTTTTGGCCTTAATTCTAAATGGTGAAGAATCACTTTAAAAATTCTCATATCTGGATACGGATTCAGATCTTTGCCAAAATCAAGCGTTGCTATCCTTGATCGGTCACAGACATACACAAAAAAAATTCCGAACGATTGCTTGAAAACTGTGGTCAAAAATAGTGTGACAAATAGACAAAGACAGACAGACAGACAGACAGACCAACATACTTGGCGAAAAAACTTTTTTTTGCCAAGTAACAAACAGACAGACAGAATAACGCACTCGACCAACCAATAAACTAGAAAAATCTTCGATTTTTGCAAGTAACAAACAAAGACAGACAGACAGGGGTGAAAACATAACCTCCATTCACCTTCGGTGGTGGAGGTAACTCGACCATTTAGACCTTTCATTTGCAATCAACGACCTTTCATCTAGTACATTCTTCCATTTATTTGCCACACAAAATACTTCGCACAAAACACATTCTGGCGAGGGTCTGCCATCTCTGATATTTCTTGTTTTATTTGTTGTTGTTCGTAAAAAAAAATGTGTTAACTATTTTTATTGGCTATAATGAGACAAGATGCTATGGTTACCCTCCAAAAGTCGAATCTGGATGCTCACTTTCATTCTTTCATCTCGTCAATGGAACTGACACCCTTTGTGAGTTTGGAGAGTTCTGCGCATCACCACCTCATGGTTTCTCCTAGATGTATTACGAGTTCCCTTACAAGGAACTTCAACACAGGAGGCCATTTGGCCCATAAAGCTTGCACAATGGTTGCCATCCGATGGTTGTTTGTCCAAGATCTCCCATTTTTAAATGCTGAACGTCAAGCAAAGAAGCAGCACATTACATTTTCTTAAGTATGATTTGGCCAGGTATTGAACTGCCGACGTCCCAGATTCAGAGCGGGGTGCTCTATCCATTACACCACCGAATGTGGAATTTACATGAAGCTCACCAAGGAGCTGATAAAACAAAGCTCCTTGTAAAAATCTGCATCTTCTGGAATGACACAAACAAGAAAGTGGAATCCCCGACACGGTGCTGAAATACCTGCCAGCCCAACCAGCGATCACGACAACCGGAGCCACAGTCACAGCACGAAATAGGCTACCAACCAGACAATGGCAAACTGTCACAGCTGATATATTGTTCTTCGACCACGCAGAATACCTGCTCACATGCGACGATTACTCTAAATTCCCGACTGTCAAGAGGATCGGCAGTTGTCCAAACAGCCACACAGCATTCCCCCCCCCCCCAACCAGGTGCTCAGGTCAGTCTTCTCTGAGCACGGCATACTTGATCGTATGGGCTGCAATTCGCAGCCAACACGTTCGCCGACATCACCGAGAAATGGTGATTTGACTACGCCACCTCGAGCCCTCACTTCACGTCCTCGAACGGTTTCATAAAACATCGGCTCCAGACATTTAAGAGCATTTTAACATGCTGGTGTGGACCCATTCTTGGCTATACTGATCCGATGTTCCACGCCTACCGGTGCACTGCTCAATACACCTTATCTGGCAACTCACTGTGTCGGCTCGTGGTCGTTTGTGTGTATGCGCTCTTTTCTGTGGTAATTTCACCTCAATCGGTCCTGATCTCTCACAAATGGGAATGAGGATTTTCTTTCATAATAAAATTTCAAATTACTTTATATCATTATTTGAAATATTTAAGAGATTTTAAATGCACTATGTACTTATAATTTGCTCATACAAGTGGGAAACTGATTTTTACACTTCCTTACTATAATTGACAGATTAAGGGGTGGCGGTCACCCAAGGTCCAAGTGAAGAGGGGGCCCAGAAAGGGGCGAATTATCATTGTAATCACTGGAATTAAGTGTGTTGTAATCCCATCAGCCACTGTGCCACGGAGAAATTCAATTCGGTCCAGACGGCATCAGCCCACGTGTCCTCAAAGCCTGCTCTTCTGCTCTTGCTCACCCTCTCTCTGTTCTATTCACCCTCTCATATGCCCAAGGTCATCTGCCATCTGCTTGGAAATCTGCTAACATCACTGCACTGCATAAAAAAGGTGCAAAAACAGATCCCTATAACTACAGACCAATCAGCCTTCTCCCAATCATCAGCAAGGTGATGGAATCCATCATCGCCTCAGATATGAAATCCTTCCTCTTCTCCAATGGCTTGATTTCCAATCATCAATTTGGTTTCAGACCAGGTCACTCTACCCTGGATATGCTGCTTCTGCTCTCCCATCAATGGATGGAGGTCCTCAATGCCAGACAGGAAATCCGAGCCGTATCCCTGGACATATCACGTGCTTTTGACACAGTCTGGCACCCTGCCCTACTCACCAAACTCTCTTCCCATGGTATTCAAGGCCATCTTCACTCATGGCTCGCAGACTTCCTCTCCTGTCGCAGTCAACGTGTGGCCCTAAATGGAGTTCTTTCATCCCCTCTTCCTGTGCAGGCTGGAGTTCCTCAAGGCAGCGTTCTGGGCCCTGTTCTTTTTCTGGTTTTCATCAATGATCTCTCGGACTATCTGGAAAATCCTCTATTTCTCTTTGCCGACGACTCCACCCTCTGCCATACCATCTGTCATCCCTCAGACCGGCAAGCAGCAGCTTCTTCACTCACTGCAGATCTGGATAAAATCACAAACTGGTCCAACACGTGGAACATGTCTTTCAATCCAGACAAATCTCACACTCTCACTATGTCTCTTCGAAAGGACCGTTTACAAACCCCCCCCATCCACTTTCTCAACAATCCTCTGGAAGAAGTCTTTTCTTTTAAGCTTCTAGGTCTCACTATCTGCCATGACCTTTCCTGGGAAAGTC
>NW_028222140.1:17500-65783 GCF_056783735.1 Eptatretus burgeri
CTCCGCTACGCCAAGCTGTTAGGGTTAGGGTTAGCTTCCCTAACACTAACCCTAACCCTAACAGCTAACCCTAACCCTAACCCTAACTGCAACCCTAACCGCGAACCCAAACCGCTCACCCGAACCGCTAACCCCTAACAGCTATTCAGGAAATTTGCAAGAAAGCCCGAGCAACGCCGGGCATTACTACTATTATTACAATGTCAGAGAAATTAGCATGCAGGAATGACCCTCCAACTCTTCAGGGGGTACGGAAAGGTGCAGCAAGGCAACAGTTGTTTTGGAAGCATGGTCAGAATGCGAGTGAGAGGGAGGAAGAGCGAAGTGAGAGGAAGTTTCAAGAGGGTCTCATTGGCAGACATAGACCAAGCCCCTTTCAGCCAGAGGCCTTGAAGCCAAAGGAAAAATAACAAGAAGCAAGAAGACATGAAGAGCCAAACATGTTGGATAAAAGGTGATGAAGAATTTTTTTTTTTCGTTCAGCAGTAAATAAATTAAGGTTTTCCCTCCTTGGAGTTTCCTTCTGTGTCCATTTTGTCCACCCCATGCATGCGTGTTTTGCGTCCTGTTTTTGTCTGTTCCATCCTGATCCGTTCACTGTACGAGCTCTTCCTTGAGCCTCGACTATGTATGCAAACCAAAAAAAAAAAAAAGATTAACATCCTTTGATGTACAGCAGAAATGAAGTGTCTCGTACTACACAGTTCATTCAAAAATGCTACACAGTAGAGCAGTTAATTTCAGACAAGCCATCTCAATGTTGCTGAATCACTTAAAAATTCAAGTATTTGGATCCGGATCTTCACCAATAGAATCGGTTTGTCCTTGTCACACACTTAACCTGTCCACTAAATGTTGTCCGAGTCCGTCCATTACTTTTTGAGATATCCTGCTCACAAACAGGGATGAAAACATAACCTCCATCCACTTTTGGTGGCAGAGATAAATACAGATGCAAATCAAAAGTTCAAATGATATGTTGTGGTCAATTTTTCGCTGAACCTGCTGGCTGGCGAGAAATTGCTTTTAGATGGTATCAAGTAAAAAAAAAACTACACCATGCAATGTAACGTTCACAAAAAAGTGCGAGTATATTGGAGCCGCTGGAATTATGGCACCTTTGTAGGAAGACATTGCTCCATAGCGGAATGCAAAGCCAGATTTTGGTCCAATAATTAGTCCTTTGATTATTGAACTGAGGTTAGAAAACTCAGACGCAAAAACACGAGCAATAAACATACAACATCAAAATAGATCACACGATGGATACAATTCAGGTTTTATGTAAATTGGTGTTCCAAGACAACTGTAACAATATCACACCTGGATTAGCAGAAACAGCTGCAGGAATTCCCAAAAGGGTATCCTGAGCCTCCATCGTCTTTGCCTCGTAGGCCACATACGCCGAGAAGGAAACTGGTGCCAGGTGAGAAACGCAGGTAAGTGCAAGGTGAAAGATCAAGCCTTGCAGAAAGGTGGCACACAAAAGGCAACCAATAATGGCCAAGGGAGGTGAGGAATGCTTTGTTTTATACCGGCTGAGGAAAGATAAGGAGGAGGTGCCATCAAAATCATATCTACAATGTCCAGTTAAATTGGAAAAGCAAGATTTTTCAGGTTCATTGATGCTTCGTCATATCTAATCATATCCAGGTTGAAAATGGAATGTGGAAGAGTTGGAGGGATTACACAAGGGAACCCCAACCCCTCCCTCTGGGGAGGGAGAGAGGGGGTGAAAAAAAAATAGTGGGAGTGGTGTTGCAGTCAAGTGATATGATCGCTGGGACAACAATGTGGACTTTGGTCAGAACTGAGTATTATTATAATACCATAAGACATTGAATTAAGAATAACCTTAGATGATATAAGCTTCATGTTCATTCAAAAAGCAGATTATTCCAGAACTTTGCCTTTGGTTAACTTCTCATCTATAGAGTTAAATGGATCATAACATTTAGATTTCGACTCTTAACAGATCATGTAAGAGCTGAATGGCAGAGAGACAGAGAAAGAGACAGAGACAGAGAAAGAGACAGAGACAGAGTTGTGATACAAGGGAGAATGGAGAAATGGGGAAGAAATAAGCACAGGCAATAAGTAAGCACAAGGGAAACAAGTGGGCTGAGTGGGAAAGCAAATTGTAAGCAGACTTTTTGAGGCTTATGAGCTTGTCAACCCGTTTTGTTGAACAAATAACATTTGGGTAGAACCTACTTTTTTGATATCTCAGGACAATGCAAGTATACTCTCAGAAATCATGACAGACTTTCTGGTGAAACACTGCTACCGTTGCACAAGGAAAATACCCTGCATTAAAGTTTCACCTTGTTGATCCGGAAGGATCGCCAAACTTCCATGATAAGCCACTAGAAGAGGTTCATTCTCTTGAACCTCTATGCCTCACAATCAGCGATGACCTCTTATAGGCTGACATAGCAGAGTTGGCCTCCAAAGCCAGTCGAGACTTGGCACCCTCCATCATTCTAAGTCATTCATTGAAAAATCAAAAACATTCAGCTTCCAAGGCCTTGGTGGTAGCTCAATTGAGTACTACTCTCCACTCTGGGCTGACACCACAGCATCACGTTTGTCTCTCATGGAAACTGGAGAATCCCAAATAAAAAACTCAACATGAATGGCATCTCCCACAATTTGACCGATACACAAGGTCTGTTGTTCTCACATCACAGACAGGTTGTTTGTCTCTTTCTTTTGTTTACCGTTTCTTTTCCAGTCTCAATGCCACTGCTCCCTGAACTCTCTGACCTTCTAACTCTCGGATTTTCTTTTATTTGTGATACCATATTCCTGAGGCTGTTGAAATCACACTGTTACTTCCATGACTTCAAATAGGTGGTGTGCCCCCAAACCATGTAACCCTCATTTCAACCATGAAGTTTTCTACCCCCATTAACCCCAAACTACTTACTTGCAGGTTTACTGTTTCCTCCCCTCTTCTATCTCTCTCCTATATTCCTGTTTGCTATTCCCTTGCTTGTTCTGTCCAACTGTTGCCCCACTGCCACAGTCAGTTCATTGCCTTCTTACCATATATCACCTTGTTCTCACATAGAAAGCATGCTCGTGTGGTTTGCAATTGCCTTTCCTCGTGTGAATCAAGGGAGTAATATGGAATTTGGCCAAGGTAGTTGCACAGAATGGATTATTCTTTTTGAAAGGTATTGTGTATTATTAAATGCCTACCATTGAATGCTCAAACATGGGATACCTGACTTAACACGTGATCAAAAGAGGGCATACTCAAGGATGCCACACCCTGATTATGAAGGGCCAGGGTGACAGTTCTAGTTACTTTGAATGCTTTATCCAATCAGTATGAAAATGTTTGAGGGTCATCTTGGGCTAAATTGTATTGGGGGGGGGGGGGTAATTGATGACATCATCGGTCAAGTGGTTCAGCAACCATATTGTTAACATGAAAACCTACAAAAATATTTTTCTCCAAAATGGCTGAACAGATTTGAGGTGAAATTTACCATGAGGAACAAAACGTTCTCCACCTATGATGTCAAAGGTCACATGGTTTGACAGCTATGATTTTTTGAAGAATAAACCTTTAGAAATCTTCTTCTCCAGAATGTCTTGACAGACCGAGGGGAAACTTCACCAACATGTTCCCCAAGCCTTGGGGATACCAGGGTTTTCACGAATAATTAATAGTTCACATGATTTGGCAGCCATTTTGGATTGAACGAAAATCTTAAAATACACGTTTCTCTTGTACCACTTCATCAATTGATGTGAAACCGAGCTGTGAGTTCATCATCACAAAGGTGTTCATCACAATTATGATCTAGTGGCCATGTGGAATATATGTTTTAAATTTCAACTTGATCTGATGCATGGTCTGGCAGACAGAATTATTTAATATTTTGAATCTGGGTTCATGGATTTAAATCGAATTGGTACAAGTATGTATAATGATGTAATAATGTGGGTGGAGACATATCTGATGATGTCGAAGAGTGCCCTTCTAGTTTTTTATGATTCCTACATTCCTCAGGACTTGAATAAAACATCTCAAATTGAATTCCCTACCTGATCGCGAGCAGCCATGCAGGATAAATATCCACATTGTGAAAGCAAACTGAAACAGAGAAAAAAATGGTTAAAGGAAAGAAATCAATGTGGAAAGCAAATATTTCCATATAGGTTCCTGATCCATCACAACATAGCCTTAAGAGCACCATTTAATTGATATGAAAACAATATTTTACATTCTGAGCATTCTTTGGAAAAAATGCAAAACACGACTTGCAGAAGTTTAGCAAGTTGAAACATCAAATGCCAGATTTTATCAATTATTATCGCTGTGTCGTGAAAACAACAACCAAAAACACTTGTACATAGTGTGCTTTCAAAGGGAAGATGTGAATTTAACAGTTGCTTTGCAGTTCCCTTAAATCAAGTGGCCTTTCCAATATTGACTAAATAAAAGCTTGAAAGTGAAATTTCAAATAAAAATACGAGTGCTCATCAGTAAGTCTGCAGCTTAACACAGAAAAAAATTCACAAGGGTGATTGCTGACATGCAAATCCCAATGCCTGGTGAATGGTTTATCCATTGTAATGGCCTCATTTTGACTCATTGGTGTATTGCAATCACAAAGCAACTAACCTAGAAAAGTAAAGGCCATTTGATTCATCATGCCTGTGCTATATCCTCGAGTTCACCACAAAATTAATGAGGGTCGTGCTCAGGTGTCATCCACTTCTGGCATAACCACAGGGTTGGGGAGGTATGAAAGGAAAGGAACACAGAGCACATGTACATAAAAAAAAAATCGTGCGGGTGGGGGGGGGAGGTGGGGGGGAAGGGTTGCATCTTTGACAGTTAATGGCAGGTCAGGCCTACCCACTGTATGTTTGTCACACAGGTCGGTGGATTGTTACATGAACAAAAAGAAAACACGCGATGCCGACAAGTTTCACAAACTTCAGAGAAATAGTTATAGCTTGGATTAATCAAGTACATTCCACAAATATAAAAAATATACAATATGCATAAATCCAAAATCTCTTGAATACATTCATTAAAAAAAATTCCTCTCTGCTAACTTCCCTCAACTCTTCTCCCTGTTCTGTGTCTCTGTGTCTCTGTGTCTCTCTCATCTTCACTCCACCCCCTCCAAATTCAGTGCAGCACCGTCCCATGCATCTCTCTGTCTCCGAAAGTGTCTGGGCAGTAATTATGTCCAGACAGTGTTTGTCTCCAGACATGTCCAGGCAGTGTTTATTTCTGGACGGTGTTTGTCTCCGGACCTGTCTGGGTAGTGTTTGTTTGTCTCCAGATGTGTCCAGGCAATATCTATAGCATGACCGACAGAAAATGGATTTCAGACATTATTTTGTTTCCATCTTCATTGTCATTTAATGCAGAATCATTTTGATGAGATAGTATGAATCGTAATTAACGCTCCACCGCACATCTACCTTCCCTTCCTCTCACTTCATGCTGCCTTACCTTCCCCAACCCCTCTTCACTCTCCCTCCCTCCTTGTCCCCTCACCACAACTCACTCCCCTCCCACTCCTCGCTACCCCATGTCCCTCTCTTTTTTCTCCCTCCACCTCCTCATTCTTCCCCACCCCTCTCTCTTACCCCTTGTTTTCTACCCCTCTTAGTATTCCTGTCAGCAAAGTGCGAGTATTGATAATCTAGTATTCTAGTCTATACTAATAAATCTCAGTGTGTGTCTCCCCCATTACGCCAAAACCATGAAACCTCACAGTCTGAAACTTTGCATGCATACGAAGGGAACTCCAAGGGAGTATACGAGTGAAAAATGGGTGATTGGGTTCATTAAAACACCCCTTTTGAAGATAATTAACAGCCATATTTAATTTTATCCTTTATCAAACGCATCCTCAGTCACAACTCTCTGTGCTATGGGGTCTGAAGGCGTAACCGAGGTAACCTTCCTGGGATCTGAAGCCACAATGTTTTTTGGCCTGCTCGACCATGCCTTGACTGAGAACAAGCCACAACAATTTCTTCAGGATAAGGTGGTTTTTTTTTTTCACTTTCCTCACTCATATCATCGAATTCCTGATCATCATACTGTTAAGGATTCAGCGACGGAGGAATTCTCAACCCACTCCGGCCGACTCCAAGATCTATAATGCCGGCCGGCTCAGCACAGGCCTCGGGTCACGCGTCTTCAATCGTGATTCCAACATAATCCTGAACCTTACCAGTTGGGGAGATAGAACTCCTGGTTACAGACTGATTTTGTCAGAGACCGAGCGGAGTCTACCAGTCTGTAACCATTTTGGTTTTATATGCCAATCGAACGGATCGTTCCTCGACATGACACAAATTAATCCATAGCGGCAACTTCATACGAATTAACCAGATTTATTGGGGACATCAGGGATCACAACACAAGCAATAAACACGACAATGGTTTTTATTACCAAACCTCAACGCCTTCTTAACTAGGGAACCACGGTCTACAGGTTTCGAGGGGATCGCTACCGAAATATGCCTTAGACAACGTGCAGACAAAACAGACAGACAGACAGCATGCATGCAGACAAGACAGAGTACTTGGTGATGTCCCATGGACGAGAGGAAAGTGTCTAAAAAGCACGAATGTCGCTCGTAACAAACAAGTGGTTGTCCACGGGTTCGAACTCCCAGCTCTAATGCGCCGTGTGGCAAGAATGGCGGCGCAGTACTTTTCCTGCTCAAGTCACCGCGTGCGCACACTCTCCTCAGTGCGTTCTGGCCACGCACAATGTCGACGATGCGAGAACGCCAAATCCACGATGGGCCTCAGCCGATCTCTCTCAAAGTCCAGCGTACAAATCCAGGCCTGACCTGATCGAGGTGCCCAGCTCTGCAGGCGGATCGGCGAACGTATCGAGTTGTGAGGTGAGTATGGACGGAGGCTCCATGGCCAGACGCAGGCCGAATCCATCGATCACCTCCCCGTACGAGTCGATCGTCGACTCCACGTGCCGGCAGCCTCTAAAAGCAGACTGCCGTTTTTGTACCGGCAGATTCCACACTGCCCCTCCTCCGTTCGCTCGCTTCCAAAACACGAGCAGCTTCTCAACCGACTGCAGTTTCTCCAACGGCCAAAACTGAGCCTCAACCTGAGGTCTTCGCTTTCCCTCTCGCTCGTTCCTTCATCGACAAACGAGCCCGTTTTTACGAAGCATTTGTTTCTCTCGCTTCCTTTGCTCGCTTCTCTCAGCAACTATTTCCACACACTCAACCCTTTTTACGAAGCATTCGTTTCTCTCTGTTCGTTCGCTTCGACACACGCCTCTCTCGGCGACTAACTGACGAAAGGCCCCGCCCCTTCGCATCAACTCCTCTCTCCAGCCACACCCACTCTCCAGGCCACACCCCCTCTCCGACTGGGCGGGGCTTCGTCCGAGATCAGAAGAAGATCGAGCCCTTGTTTCACCACCGTATGAACACATGACGTCCATTTCACCAAACAACCTATCTATACATGAATTTAATGGGGGATCTGAGCTCATCCTATACTTAGTAGTCCCATTCAGGGCCATTTCCGTAACACTACCTACAAATCGCTGGATACATTGCAATGCTTATAAACACCCAGAGCCAACAGTGTTTGTGGCTTTATTTCATTTCCGCACATGCCACAAGCTTAAGAATCTCTTAAACTAAGCCGAATTACAAAATTTAAGCTCCACAATTGACCTGAGCAGGAGTTATGACTGCTAAAAAAAAAAAGTGTTCATTTGTCCAATTCGGACATATTTGACACTTTGGCATCTCTGGGAGGTGTGTAATGATATAACAGATCGGCATTCGCTAATCACTTGCCAAGCCAGCCAGCCCTTATAAACCGTTTCATTGGAATGCTTCCTTGAGTGCTGAAGCCATTTGGCGAATGCTCTCCAATATTCGCACTATCACTGCAGACTGTGTATCAATCGACTTGACCAAAATTCAGGGGACACTCACCCACATTTGGCCCCATGTTGTTCTGCGATGCATCGGGCGTTGGCTGCTCGCTGAAAATGTGCAATTTATTTTACACCACGTTTCCCCTTTATGTACGATCTCTTTCATAAAATGACCTGTCACTTCAGCATAGATAAATAAAGACAGAAAACTAGAAGGGCACTCGGTGGAGCGCATACCTCCACCACGTAATGCCTGATCCAGGGAACACATCGGGCCTTATACATTTTTGAAATATCATGCGATACAGTACCATATAGTTTTTGGCCCGATCTCTCAATGGTGAAGAATCACTTTAATAATTAAATATTTCTCGTATATAGATTTGAATCTTCACCAAAATCGAAACAATTCGTCTTTGCGACACACCCTACCGGTCTACCAAGTTTCGTCCAAATCTGTCCACAACTTTTTGAGATATCATGCTACATATCGTTTTTGAGCCCGATCTCTCAATGGTGAAGAATCACTTTAAAAATTATAGAAGTCGGATCCGGATCCAGATCTTCACCAAAATCGAATCAATTCTTCCCTGGCACACACCCAGCTTGTCCACCAAGTTTCATCCGAATCCATCTGCAACTTTTTGAGATATCGTGCTATATCGGTTTAACCCCATCTCTCAATGGTGAAGAATCACTTAAAAAATTATCATATCCGGATCCAGATCCAGAACTTCACCAAAATTGAATCAATTCTTTCTTGTCCTTGTCATACACCAAAACATATCCACCAAGTTTCATCCAAATCTGTCCACAACTTTTTGAGAAGTCGTGCTATAAATCGTTTTGGCCCTATCTCTCAATGGTGAAGAATCACTTTTAAAAATGAGTCATCAGATCCAGATCTTCACAAAAAATCGAATCAATTCTTCCAGGTCACACACCCAGCGTATGCATCAAGTTTCATCTGAATCCGTCCAAAACTTGTTGAGATATCATGTACACAAACAGACAGACAGACAGAAAGGGATGAAAACATAACCTCCTCCATCTTTGGTGGCGGAGGTAATTAAATATTTCGTTTATAAAAGTTTCTTCAACCATTTTGTTGGATTGCTTGGTTCAAACACCTGGCAAGTGCACTTCAAGCTTCGATGGTGATACGCACGCTCGCTCTTTGCTGTCTCGCCTGGGTTTGACTCTGAACCAGCTTTAAACTGTCATCCTGGTGTTTCACAGGCAGTTTCATTCATCAATGTGTGTGTCTTCTCTCAGATAGACATTAACCTGGGCATCACATCTGCCAGAATCCCTCCACTCACCCCTCTCCCTCTCTCCCACCCATATCACTCTCTCTCTCCCACCCCTATCACTCTCTCTCTCTCTCTCTCTCTCTCTCACTCCCACCACTCTCTCTTCCACCCCTATCCCTCTTTCTCCCACCCTTATCCTTCTCTCTCTCCCAGCCTTATCCTTCTCTCTCTCTTTTTTTCTCCCTCTTCTCTCCCCCCCCCCCCCACATAATCTGTAATCTCATTGGTTCGGAGTGAATCACTCTGTGACCTCAACATCCTTGCCACAAACAAGACAAGATATCCTTGCCTTGTACAGACAAGATAGCAGCATCCAATATGTCATTGGCAGCCTGGATCTTAGTTTTGACCCGGGAGACCCATAGTCCCTGAAGCTCCAACTCTGAAATTAACTTCCTGAAGGGCACCCATCAGGACGTCCAGAGTCTCTGCAAAGATGACTGCATCATCTGCGAAATCAAGATCAGAGATCTTGACATTCCCAAATGATGCACCACAGCTTGATCTCTCCACCATCCTCTCCAGAATTCAGTCCATACAAGTGGTGAAAAGTGTGGGGGCCAGTGCACACCCCTGACGAACTCCGGTAACAACTGGAAATAAGTCAGAGATGGAACAACCACATCTCACACCACTCTCAGTACCAGAGTAGAGTTCAGACATCAGATCGATCAGTTTTGGTGGCACCCCACGAAGACTAAGAATCCTCCAGAGGGCATCCCAATTCACTGAATCAAACACTTTACAGAGTTCAACATCGGCTGCAAGCATCCCCTGCCAAAACTCTCATCTGGGTTCGGTGAAGATCCAAAGAGCAAGGATATGGTCAATCGTTGACCTCTTTGGTGAAAAGCCTGACTGCTCTGGATGCTGGTGTTCCAGGCAGAGCACAAAACTGCATGCAACGACACGAGTGCAGCATTTCCACCAGCTTTGAGAAGTTCAGCATGGATGCCACAGATCCCTGGAACTTTACCCCATTTCAACCAGTTCACCACAGCCTGTGTTTCCACCAACAAAGGTGGACCACAGTTGAATGGAGGGTCAGCAACAATGATTGTAACACCCCTGACATCCAACTCGACAGCTGGTGGATCAGCCTGATACAACCGCTCAAAGTAACCAGTCCAGCGGGCCTTCACTTCCGACTCCTCTGTCAAGAGCCTCCCAACCTCTGCTCCAACTACAGTACACAGACGGATGGGCTTGGATGAATGCAATGTGCGAATTCCCCTGTAAGCAGGACGAGAATCACTTGACTGGCATTGCGGCCCTGATAAATGGTATCCAGTGTTCCTTGAGAGACAAAATTATTATTCACCTGACGGTGATTCCAAGACATCCACCGGCAACATCAAGGATGGTGGTCTTGAAGGCACTCCACAACTCTTCAGGATCCCCCAAAGCACCCAGACCCCCCCCACCTCCCCAAATCTCCACACATCTTGTTCGCAAACGCCTCAGCAACCCACTTATCCTTGAGCTTGTCAACATCCAGCCAAGGCTGGGATGGTACCATTCTCTCAAATTTAAGTTGCAACTTCAGAGTTGCCACAACAAGCCTGTGGTCGGTATTGAGGAACTGAGCACTACAGTGGACCCTGCAGTTCTGGATGATCCTCCAGTGACCATCACCGAGCACATGTTCAATCCCCTTTGCCACACCGCCAGTGGTGGAATACCAAGCCCAGCGATGAGCTTGTGGGAGCTGAAACCATGAACCGGTCATCCTTAGTCCAAGACTTCTTGCAAAGTCAAGGAACTTAATGCTATTCAGGTTCCCAGTTCCAGACCCATGGGGACCAACACACATCTCATAAGCATCCCTATCAGTTCCAGTTGATGCATTGAAATCCCCCAAGACGAGAAGTGTATCTCACGTGGGGCACTGATCAACCACAGACGAGAGCGTGGCCGAGAATGCGTCCTTCACGGTGAGATCATTCACCTCAGTCAGAGCATAAACAGAGACCAGGGAAATGAGACCCAAGGAGTGGCAAATCCTTTGTCTCATAATATGCTCGTTGACCGGTGTTACCTCAATTATCATTGGAGTCAGCTTATTTGACACAGCTGCAGCAACTCCTTGGACATGGTAACCATCAGAACAACCAGACCAATAGTAGGTGTAACCACCCACCATGATCTTGCCGCGATCCAGTCTCCGAACCTCAGAGAGTGCTGCAATACCAATGTCCAAATGCTTGACCTCAGATGATAACAAAGACAGATGATCATCCTTTCTTCGGGATAGGCCATTCCAGACATCCACCTCAACGGACCGCCTCAGGTTAACCTAAGGAGACCGCTATTTGGTGGACGACACCTCATCACCACTCCGACACACTCTCCTGCAAACTGACCCAGGAATGTTACCCCGTGGTTTCCTTCCTCTCATCAAAGTTTGGGGGTTCCAAAGGCTTTGCCCCAATCCCATCATCCAGTGAGCTGCCCTGCGAAGGGAAGGTGCACAGGAGGTACTCCCACGGAGGGGGTTTTCAGATTTTTTTTATGCTTCGAGAATGTTTTGCGGAATGAAGGGTTTTACGGTGGCTGGAGTGCAAATCCTGCCACCAACCTCCTGATCAAAAGTAACCCAACTGCAGGATGACATTCGCAGACACAGTTTGGCACTAAATATGGATGGCCGTTGGCTCACAAGGAGCTCCTCTGCCCTTTGACAGGTTTTGTTTTTAATCCTACTGGGTGTCCATATCATACACCCTCCTCACCAGGAAACCTGGTGGGGGGGAGATGGTTTAGTCGCCGACAACCCCACTGTGGAACAGGTTCGTTCAGGTTTACATGATACCTGCAGCAAGTCACAGATCTGATCTGGCCTAACCTGACAAATTTTGCAGGGAAACATAATAACCTGTACAAACAGCCTAAAGCCAGAGCACAACTCCAGTTGTCGATTCCAAAGTATTAGTTGTGCAAAGATGCTTCAAACAAAGGGCGGCATTAATGTAAGCAAGGCAATTTAACGTTGCACATTTCTTTTTTTGAAAGACATTTGATAACGGGGGTTATAACTATTAGGATATGATATTGTGACGTCCACGGGACTTGAGTAGTCCCGCCAACGTAGAATGAGCCGAAACGATGGAGGCGGTTTATTTTTTTTATTCGACAAAGATGGCGATTTTAATCGCTCGACAGCAAACGGGACGAGGAAAGTGGCACGAGTCGCTTTTCACCGAGTTAAGTATGTTTATTTCTCAAACCAGAACGATAATAAGACTTGGCAAGAGGAGGGATCTGGGGCGATTCGACGGGATGGTGGTGTGGGTTCGGGCATGGGGAAAACACAAACAATTCCAATGGATATACAAATCTCAAACCCTCCAAGGTGCCAGGTACGTACACACACACACACACACACACACACACACACACACACACACACACACACACACACACACACACACACACACACACACACACACACACACAAAACGTAGCTGGTGGTCAGGCTTGCCCATGGTGTCGACGTAACAGTCACTGGATTGGTGCCGGACGAGCTGGCGTTGCGCTCGTCAGGGGCAGGAGACACGGTGGTGCCAAGGTTCCGTCAGCCCTTCCACGCAGAGCCACAGTTTCCGGCCTGTGAGCTCCAACCAGCCACCATGGTGCTGTTCCTGGTGGTGTCGACCTCCTGGTGTTGGCCCAAGTCCGCTCACAGCCGCCAGAGAGCCAGTTCTGGCACCAAGATGCGAGCAGGAGAGGGAGGCAGGTCAGCCCACCGTTCGGTCCCGTACTCTGAGCCAGCAGAACTCCAGAGCCAACCGAAGTGAGGCACGAGGCACAGCAAGGCCACGAGACATGACGAATCGAGGAACGAACCAGCGCAACGAGAGAAAGCGCTCAGAGACAAACCGCCTCGACCAGACGCTTTCTTTTTATCACTCTTCCTCCCCTTCTTCTCCCGAACAGAACCTTTTTATGCGAGAGTCCTCGTCACTTCCAATCGAGCCCTTTTATTGGCCCTCTGCCATCGCCTTCCGCCAATCGTGATCAAGGGGCGGAGCCATCCGCAGCACTCTCCTGTTACGTCACGGCAAGCCTATAGGGAATACTAAAAGGGGATACGCATACACACTTACCCTAACCCGTCTCCCTATCTAATTACGTGACAATTATCATTTCACCCTTAAAGAAATGGACATTTACGAGACAACTTATCACCACTGAATTGCTACTTATTACATCGAGATCCTGGTACAACTCGAACAGCGTGGCATACCTAATTAAACATCCTAATTACCCTTTGAATGCATACCCCCTTTCCTCAGAGGTAACAATATTATGAAAGACCACTCTCATGAAGGAAGTGCAAGACTGGGTGGTGATTTTGAGGGTTGGTTCCAAGGCGATTCACAAAAGGATTGATATCCACACTGAAAAGATACTGCGGACATCCTATATAGTCTGATCTTTCCGTGCATAATGTGTGAGTAACACGCTGGTCATGGCAGGCCACATCATATATCCAATGTATACTGGTTAGCCATCGTTTTTCCATTAGCCATGGTTAGCCATTGTGCATCTGTCTGATTAATGTTGTGCCTGGGTGTCTATGCAAGTGTCAACAACTTCATTGAGATCACCACCTCAGTGCACCACTCGTGGTGCTGTGCATGGGCCTTCATGTCTCAGACGGACTACCAAATAATTTGTGGGCTGTGCAGGCAATTGGGAGGTAAGCCCAAAGTGAAATGGTGCTCTTTTTGCCTCATCAGGCTTTTGGATGAGTTGTGCGGAAAATCGGGAATGGAGAAATCTCTGATCCACGTGTCATGTATGATGCTGATTAATTTCCAAAGTAGTTCCTCCAGTCGATATCAAATTTTAATTGAACGGGCTGCACGGCGAATCTGGATCAGAGAAGTCGTCACAAAGGTAATCAGATGGCACAGTCAGAGTGCTGGGGAAATACGAATATTTATACGATGACGGAATTTGTGCTGAGAAGAAAAGAGTACTTAAAATTTCAACTTAAACATGTTGTACACTGCACTGTGCAGAAATCATTGTCCACAAGGTTTCCTGATTGGTTGAGCAATTAAAGTTCAATGAGGAAAATGGTGGAAATATGGCTGCACACCTACTCACAGCAAATCCTGGTGTCAGCGAAAAACGTGTTCGGGAGTGAAGTAAAGCTGAGGATGTGTGGCAGACTTCTAAGAAAACGAAGAAGGCTAATCATGGCTGCAAAGCTCGGTGGACAAATATAGAGTGCTTTTCTTACAATAATTGTCAGGTGTTTATGTTTATTAAGGAGTCGTGAACTTCACCAAAATGTAACGTGCTCTGAACCAGTGCTGATAATGATTATGTTGCTCGTTTTGAATGCTAAATATGCTTGCCTGTTTTAAAGAAGTACCATCGGCAGCAATACATTGTGAGTGTCAGGTTGTAATTAACATCTTTATTGTCCTGACTGACAGTTTTCCTGACGACCGTAGTTGATCTATCTTTGTCTTGTACTCTAAATTGACTTGATGGCCAAAAAATGCGGTAAACTTTATTTTGGAAAAAAATAATTTTCTAAAATATTTAATAATAACCACTTCTTTCAAACTGAGACTTTTTAAAGACCCTTTAAATCCACTAAAATTTGTTAACCTGGCAGTTATGACTCGTAGAGTAACTTGTACACAAATCTCATGTGCAGGATCAGACATTGGTCATGAGTACACTGTAAAATCAATTCTTCAGACATCAATCATGGTTATGAGTCGACTCTGGACAAATACAATATATTGTAAATTTGTTTTGAATTTAGGATCCCCCGATGATGAACGAACCTTCATTTCAGCTGAAAATGCTGAAAAGGCCAATCCAACCTCACTCTCGAACCAAAGGTCTGCTCTGTCAATACCATCCTTGCGCAAGGTGCCCCAAACCAGTTACTCCAGTTGAAATCTAATTTTAAAAAGTCTTTTTCAAAGTGAATACTTGGGAAAGCAGTTGTCAGAGTTGAAATGGCAGGCTAATCTGTACTGAAGGGACATTTTGCATGTGTGGTATGATGTGCATATACATGCACATGACATGTCAATACGACTAATCTCGAGGAAGGAATTTATCTTGTTTAGTTGATAAAAACAATAAATAGGTTGCAGTATTTGTATGAAAAGCATTCAGAATCTGCCATCACGGCAGGGAAATCATTTTGCTTCGTTGCAGGCACAAAAGTTGTCTGTAATTCATTGAAACTATTTCAACATCACTGGCGTAAGAATGCTTTCTATATTTATTTTTTATAATGCAAGATTAAAATCAGACAACGTGCAGAATGTGAACCTGCTGTGATGACAACACTACAACTCAAGCGCAGGGGAGGAAAAAAAAAAACACGAAAGTAAATATTTTATGTTGTAATAATGAAAACAGTCACGCACACATCCATCAAAACCTGAGAAGATATATAATTACAAAGAGAGTTATTTTTGAAGAAGCTTGCTGAGAAAGACCTTCACAGGGCATCATGGACTACTCTTGCACTGCAATACATCAACAAGAAAATACATTGCTTTAATAATTTTGGAATTAAACCAAAATTGAAAGAATAATTGACTTTGAGGGTCATTTCTGAGCCCAACCACAAGGACCATCTCATGTGCTCAAACACTTTTACTATCCCAACCAATTGTACTATCCCAGCCACTTGTATTTTATATTATCAAAAAAATTAAATGCCATCCAATAATTTGAAATGACAACGGCATTCGGGAGAGCACATACCTCCGCCAGGCTGAACAGTTTACATTTTGTATCCCACTGATGGGCAGATCTGGATCTGAACCGGAACCAAAATCTTATTGGCTTGTTCTTGTGAACTAACCACCTCATCCATTCAGATATTTGGATGTGAGTTTGTCATACCTAGTCCACAACTTAAGATATGGTGCGACATATCGTTCTTGGTCCGATCTCTCAATGGTGAAGCAGCTTGAAAATAAATAAAAATTCTTGTATCCGGATCCAGATTCGGATCTTTACCAAAATCAAATCAATTCGCCCTTGTCAGACACCAAACCTGTCAACCAAGTTTTGTCCAAATCCGTTCAGAACTTTTTGAGATATCGTGATATATATATATATATATATATATATATATATATATATATATATATATATATATATATATATATATATATATATATATATATATATATATATATCAGTTTTAGCACACAGCCTGGTGTTGGCGCAGTGGTTAGGGCAGCGGCTTGGGATCCAAGAGGTCCTGAGTTCAAGCCCCGTTGGGCCACTGAATCAATACACCAGGGGGTTGACTCAGCCTGTCATCCTTCCGAGGTCGGCGAAATGAGTACCAGTATACTGGGCCGGTGTATACCCCGGTTAAAATAGGTGTACCATATCCCTGTGTCGTAAGAGGCGACCAGGGTTGCTTCAGGAAGGGCATCCAGCGTAAAACATGTGCCAAATCACTATGCGGATCATACGGATGATGCGCTGTGGCGACCCCGAACGGGAGCAGCCGAAAGAAGAAGAAGAAGAAGAAGAAGATATATCGGTTTTACCACTATCACTCAATGATGATGAATCACTTTAAAAATTCTAAGATCCGGATTTGACACCAAAATTGAATCAATTCGTCCTGGTCAAACACCTAACCTGTCCACCAAGTTTCGTCCAAATCCATCCACAACTTTTTGAGATATCCTGTTCACAGACAGAGAGAGAGACAAACAAGCAGGGGTTAAAACATAACCTCCACCCACCTTTGGTAACAGAGGTAATTATTTTTTTGCATCGTCTAACCCAGGAGTCTTCAAATATTTTTGATCATGGGCAAGACCAAAATTCCTTAGCACATCGCAGACCACACAACCAAAGATATTTTAAACAAATAAAGGCTACATCCTGTGGACACCACCCCTTAAAAATGTTCTCACATAAAAGTTTGTCTATTTGCTCCCCATCCCCACTAACATTCTTCTCTCAGGCAAATAGGGTCATCATCAGTATTGCAGCAACAACTGAAGAAAAATTGATAGACAACCTTACAGTCACAATGCCACCTCACACCATCTGACCTCCATGCCATGATGATGCGCCAACCTTCATTCGTGGCAATGAATGAAATAAATAGGTTATCAAAATACTTTATGATAATTATGGGAAGGCAAACTACAAATGGTCAATGTAGTGCGGTTTATGGGAGCAGTGCAATCGCTTTTGCTCGTCCATGATCTTGTCAACATGGAGCCCGAACTCAGAGTTGCCCAGGCAGACTGTTCAAGATGGGGGTTTGTGAGGCCGGAGCAGTGTTTGTTCTTGGCATACTTCATACTCGAGAACGTTGCTTCACAGATGAATGTACGGAACTGCCAAAAAGGCTGATGAACTTACATACTTGCTTACAAAGCTCAGGGAAGAATGAGGCAGGCAACTTCCAGTAGAAATCCCGAATCGATGACATCTGAAACCGTCCCTTCAGATCCACACTTGCTTGAATCTCAGCCAGCTACATCTGCAGATGATCAGGTGCCACCATTGTATCAACTCGTTGTTGAACTGACGGTTCTCAGAATTCAACCATCCGCTTCTTACCGTCCATTGTTGTGTTCACTGAAATAAGGAAACAATATGGTCATCACTGAGGAACACGACCATGGGTGGTAAAGACGAGGAGACAGATGGAGTAGTCAGTGCCAAATGCTTTTTTTTGTATACCTTGTCGAGGCTCGTATGAGAACTAACACACAATGCACAGCAAGGGGGGCTTAAGACAAGAGGGGCGGGAGTGGGAAGGACAAAACAGTGGGGAATAGAGACATTCGTAGATCTGTGGAAGGGCTGTGGAAGGGAGAGGGATGGGGTGGGAAACATGGGGTAACCAAGATGAACATAACGACTTTCAGGAAGGAAAGCAGGGAAATTTAAGGAGGTGGGTTTGGGGTGGATTAACGGGGGTAGAAAAGATCAAGGATTTGGATGGAGGACGATAAGAGGTGGTGGTGAACGGCTGTTATGAAGCCCTGGAGGGAAGAATAGGATTTAACAGAGTGAGGGAGTTCATCCAAAGGTGGGAAAAAATAGAAATGAAAGAGAGAAGGTGAGCAGTAATTCGTTATTTTGGTAGTTTTACAGGAAGGGGGTTGTTTGCGGACCATGAGCGCCCTGCAGAAATGAGGTGGGGACAAATCGCAGAGAGAGCAGAGGGGGCGAGGCTGGAGAGGAGACGGTAGAAGACAGAAAGACCACCGACCTGCCTGCGGTGAGAGAGTTAGAGGCCCAAAGACTCAGCCTAATCCACAGTATGGAGACGAGAAAGGTGAGAGGAAGGAGCACCAGCCTCGATGGGAAAGCAGTACTCCAACAGACTGTGGACAAAGACTTTGTATGTGGTCAGGAGCTCTGGTGGGCCGAGGAAGGACTTTGCACGACGGAGGATTCCCAGTCGGCGACGAGCTTTGGAGGCTCGGTTGGAAATGTGGCTTTCCCAGGAAAGGTCATGGAAGATAGTGAGACAGAGAAGCCAGAATGAAAGGATTTCTTCCAGAGGATTGTTGACAAAGTAGATGGGGGGGAGACATAGTGAGAGTGTTAGATTTGTCATGATTGAAAGACATGTTCCACGTGTTGGACCAGTTTGTGATTTTACCCATATCTGCAGAGAGCGAAGAAGCTGCTGCTTGCCGGTCTGAGGAATGAAATGGTACTGCAGAGGGTGGAGTCATCAGCAAAGTGATAGAGGATTTTCCAGAGTCGGAGAGATCATTGTTGAAAACCACAAAAAGAAACAGGGCCAGAACGCTGCCTTGAGGAACTCCAGCCTGGACAGAGAGAGGGGATGAAAGAACTCCATTTAGGGCCACACGTTGGCTGTGACATGAGAGGAAGTATGCGAGCGATGAGTGGAGATGGCCTTGGATACCGTCGGAAGAGAGTTTGGTGAGCAGGGCAGGGTGCCAGACCATGTCAAAAGCAAGCGATATGTCACGGGATATGGCTCTGATTTCATGTCCGGCATTGAGGACCTCCATCCATTGTTGGGAGAGAAGCAGCTGCATATACAGTGTAGAGTGACCTGGTCTGTTACCAAATTGATGATTGGAAATCAACCCATTAGAGAAGAAGAAGGATTTAATGTCTGAAGCGATGATGGATTCCATCACCTTGCTGATGATTGGGAGAAGGCTGATTGGCCTGTAGTTACAGGGATCTGTTTTTGCACCTTTTTATGCAGGGCAGTCATGTTTGCTGATTTCCAAGCAGATGTTAGATGACCTTGAGCCAATGAGAGGATGAACAGAATAGAGAGTGTGTAAGCAAGCGCAGAGGAGCAGGTTTTAAGGACACGTGGGCTGATGCCGTCTGGACCAGTTGCAGAATCTGAGTCAAGGTTTGACAGCATTCTCTCCACCTTGTCAGGAGAAAAGGACACATAGTCTAGAGACAGTTGGGTGCGACTGGGTGAGGTGGGTACAGAAAGCGATGCGTATTGGACACCAGATTGAGTAAATGCCGAGTTTAGGCATTGAGCCGTTTCCTCTGCGGTGTCAGCAGTGTGGCCATTTGAGGTAAGGGAGGGGAGAGAGGGGGAACATACACCAGAAACAGATTTGAAATATACACCACCAGGATTTGGAGGAGGGAGAGAGGTTTGAGAGTTCAGACTTAAGCTTAGAAAGATGATTTATTCTGGCTCTCCTGAGGGGAGACACACACTTGTTCCGAGCTTTATGGAAGGAACTGAGATTACCCTCAGTTGGGTTTGCTTTCCATGGGGCAAAGGCAAGTTGTTTCAAGACAACTGCCTCACCACAAGCTTCAGTGAACCATGGGCGGGAGGAAGGGTAGGACAACTGAAGATGAGAGGAGATAAATCTGTGCATGAGGGAGAGCAGATTTCTTTGACAGAATTCCCAGGATGAGTTGATGTTGGAGAAAGTAGTGATAGGAGACCAGTCTAGAAGTTTGATAGCTGCTTGGAGACCCTGCCAGTCAGCCTGATTGAAATGCCAGACTCAACGGCGCAGAGGTGGTTCACTGATAACAGCCAGAGAAATATTCACTTTGACAAGCACGTGGTCAGAAGAACCGATTGGAGCGAAGGAAGAACAGCAGATATTTTCAGGGAAATTTGTCAAAATCAGATCCAGAAGAGATGGAGTCCCATTGGTTGAGATCCGGGTCAGGAAGTTGACCAATTGAGTCAGTCCCAATGAGTCACAGAAGTCTTGCTGAAGTGCCATGACAGGTGAGAGAGGTACCCACACCTTGCCAACTGGCATGATGAAATTTGAAGTCACCACATATTTCCTGTATTTCATTCGCTATTTCTCCATGTTTCAGAATAACTCCAAACGAAATCTTCCTTGAATGTAAGGTTTGGAAATGATTCTTCTTTTAAAAGTGTTTGAAACATTTTGAAATGCTCCACTTTCACAATCTCCCAATCATGAATTAACCACGCATTCTTCTTCTTCACCACGATCTATCACGCTTCATCTTTTTCTCCAGAAAGATTATTTTGGTCCTTTCTGCTGTTCCTTCTGTGTTCTAGCTCTTCCACAAGCTTAACGATGTATTCAAAAAAAGAAAATTGATTGACGGGTGATTACGTAGGATTAGCTCTGCGGTCCGGACTGATGATGCACCAACGCTCCGGATGTGGACCCCGGTCTGCCTTTTGAGGACCCTTGGTCTAAGACTTTCAGGGGTAGACCTGGTGGGAATAGTGGGGTGTCTGGGTCATAATCCGTAGCAAGCATCTCAAGTGCTGTGTTTTATTTTATTTTATTCTTGTTCTGTTCCTTCTTTTCTTATTACCTTTCCATGCACATCATTACTTGGACTTTCGTATTACAGAATTGATTTTGGCCGAATTTGTTTTCTTCTTCCTCACATATTCATTACCTTCTCTCACATGTTTCAAGACTGACACTTAAATGATGGATTGCACACTTCTTGTTGTCTTTGGTAAGTCAAGAAGAGATACGTTGCTCATTATCAGCTCCCACCCCTTTCTAAAAATACAAATCCATGTTCCTCATCAAATTACCATTCTTTCAGACATGATGCAGACATACGGTATAAGACAATTTCATGAACTTGATGCGTCTGGCCTAAAATTCACTCTCTCCAGTCCCAATAGGTCCATCATCACTATCAGCTCTTAACATTGACTGCTCCTGCAATTTATTCCATAATGGACTAATTTCTCAGGTTTTCAAGTTATTCCAATTCCATATTCAACTTTTCTATCCACCATCTTGACCCTGCTACATTGATGCATGTTGCAAGGACATTACAAAAAAGCAACTTGCATTCTTCAACTGGAAGACAAACCCAAGTGATGTGAACCTGCAGTCTCTGCCCACAGCTTGTTACCATCATGTCCGACGAAGAGTTAGGGTCCATTATGAAACTCACTTATGATCCAAATTCTCCAGCCTCTCACCATCCTCCAAAGCCTGGTAGGAGCTGGTGTGGTCTGTGCTGGTATACATGAGTCTTCCATTCCTTTCCTTCGAAAGAACAGTCAGGCTGTACATGGTTCAAGTAAAATCAACACTTGTTGAGCTTTCTCCTCACTCAAAAGGCCAATGCACCAAATCCATCCCCTCCTCTACTCACCTGTCCCTGCATAAAAAATATGTTTGCTACAATGCAGATGTTCCCAAAGGCATGTGAACTTGTCCTCACCGGCCCGCTGCAGTGGAGAATTTTCTGAACCAGTTTGACACCTCTTTCACAATCAGTACAGAAAGTACAATTGCTTTCATCCTCAAGAACTGTGTATGCCCTCTCGTTCTCGATCTCTCTCCCTCTCTCCCTCTCTCCCTCTCTCCCTCTCTCCCTCTCTCCCTCTCAGGTCCTTCCTGGATGAGTAACTTCCTCCTCGTTGGAAACTTACAAACATCACTCTTATCCATAAGACAAGTTCCAAAATTGATCCTGCCAAACAAAACAGCCTTCTCCCTAAAATAACCAAAGTAATGGAGTCCATATTGTCCTCACCACTTTCAGTCTTTAATATGTGCTGCCCATCATTAGGTGAGTAAAGAATGAGAGCAAGGGGTGGGGGAGGAGGACACAGAGGGTGAACACGAGCTGGATATAAGCTGAAACACAACAAGAAGGGGGATGAAAGCTACGAAAGGAAAAAACAGGGATGAAACAGAAATAAGAGGTGGGGGGGGAGGTGGTAGGGATAAAAGTTGGATGGAGGGAGAGGAAAGAAAACACAGCAACCTTGAAAGGACGGGGTGGGCTTTGGGAGGGTTCATGGGGATAGAAAAGGTCATAAGTCTGGAGGGGGATTCAATTCCTCTCATGCCCATGGGTAATCGTTTTGGTGTTATTTGTCCTTTTGTCTTTGTGCATATTCATCCCCCACTGCCCACCCCCATACTCTGTTTTTCTTTTGTTGTTGAGCTCTTTCATGACAAGTTGAGCTCCTTCATGACAAACCTGTTGTCCTTTGTTGTTGAGCTCCTTCATGAGCCAAGACAAACATTGAGAAAAATGTATTGCTGACATCCTCTTGTAATAAAAGTATAATAATAATTATTAATTATTATTACTGTTATTATTATTATTATAACATTCGAGTTTGGAAAGTTTTGGCAGAAGATCCAAAGAGTGGTTTCCCCAGAATGTCACATGAACACCAGGAGCTCCAGTCAAAAGAGAAGCCAACTCTATTCAATTATAAATAAATGCTTTGGAAACAGTACAAAGGTAATCTGAAACAAAAATAGAAATCAACTCGATGAGAAGCGCAGATAATGAGACATTTGAGATTCCAGTTTCGAAACATGAGCACGCAAGAAAGGTTCTTGAAAAACATGAAACCTTCATTTGACTTTAACTTTGAACCTGATTTCGTTCACATCAAAAAAAATGGATAGAAGGGCATTGCTGAGATATTTAGATCACTTCAAATACTTTCATAAAATCAAATAAATCAGCCATTTTGCCTTTTAGAAGGACCAGTGCATTAGCAAACAAGAACGGCACTTGAGAGAATGCATACCTTCACCAGGCTGAACAGATTACAATCTGTATCCCACTGATAGGCTGGATCTGGATCCGGACCTGAACCATAATAAAAACGGTTCATCCTTGTCACACACCGAACCTGGCCACCAAGTTTTCTCCGAATCCGTCCACAACTTTTTGAGATATCATGCAGTGTCATTTTTAGCCCCATCTCTCAATGGTGAAGAATCACTTAAAAGATTAAATAACTCTTGTATCTGGATCAGGTTTGGAATCTTCGCCAAAATTGATTCATTTGTTCCTTGTCACACACCTAACCTGTCCACAAAGTTTTTTTCATCCGAATCCATCCATAACCTTTTGAGATATCGTGTGTATATATATATATATGGTATTTAGTATACAGTGGGGAGAACAAGTATTTGATACACTGCCGATTTTGCAGGTTTTCCCACTTACAAAGCACGTAGAGGTCTGTAATTTTTATCATAGGTACACTTCAACTGTGAAAGACGGAATCTAAAACAAAAATCCTGAAAATCACATTGTATGATTTTTAAATAATTAATTTGCATTTTATTGCATGAAATAAGTATTTGATACATCAGAAAAACAGAACTTAATATTTGGTACAGAGATCAGACATTTCCTGTAGTTTTTAACCAGGTTTGCACAGACTGCAGCAGGGATTTTGGCCCCCTCCTCCATACAGATCTTCTCCAGATCCTTCAGGTTTTGGGGCTGTCGCTGGGCAACACAGCCTTTCAGCTCCCTCCAAAAATTTTCGATTGGGTTCAGGTCTGGAGACTGGCTAGGCCACTCCAGGACCTTGAGATGCTTCTTACGGAGCCACTCCTTAGTTTCCCTGGCTGTGTGTTTCGGGTCGTTGTCATGCTGGAAGACACAGCCACGCCCCATCTTCAATGCTCTTGTTGAGGGAAGGAGGTTGTTGGCCAGGATCTCGTGATACATGGCCCCATCCATCCTTCCCTCAATACGATGCAGTCGTCCTGTCCCCTTTGCAGAAAAGCATCCCCAAAGAATGATGTTTCCACCACCATGCTTCACAGTTGGGATGGTGTTCTTGGGGTTGTACTCGTCCTTCTTCTTCCTCCAAACACGGCGAGTGAAGTTTAAACCAAAAAGCTCGATTTTGGTCTCATCAGACCACATGACCTTCTCCCATTCCTCCTCTGGATCATCCAGATGGTCATTGGCAAACTTCAGACGGGCCTGGACATGCGCTGGCTTGAGCAGAGGGACCTTGCGTGCGCTGCAGGATTTTAATCCATGATGGCGTAGTGTGTTACTTATGGTTTTCTTTGATACTGTGGTCCCAACTCTCTTCAGGTCATTGACCAGGTCCTGTCGTGTAGTTCTGGGCTGATCCCTCACCTTTCTCATGATCATTGAGGCTCCACGAGGTGAGATCTTGCATGGAGCCCCAGACCGAGGGAGATTGACTGTTATCTTGAACTTCTTCCATTTTCTAATAATTGCGCCAACAGTTGTTGCCTTCTCACCAAGCTGCTTGCCTATTGTCCTGTAGTCCATCCCAGCCTTATGCAAGTCTACAATTTTGTCCCTGATGTCCGTAGACAGCTCTCTGGTCTTGCCCATTGTGGAGAGGTTGGAGTCCGATTGATTGAATGTGGACAGCTGTCTTTTATGCAGATAACGAGTTCAAACAGGTGCAGTTAATACAGGTAATGAGTGGAGAATGGGAGGGCTTCTTAAAGACAAAACTAACAGATCTGTGAGAGCCAGAATTCTTTCTGGTTGGTGGGTGATCAAATACTTCTTTCATGCAATAAAATGCAAATTAATTATTTAAAAATCAAACAATGTGATTTTCAGGATTTTTGTTTTCTATTCCGTCTTTCACAGTTGAAGTGTACCTATGATAAAAAAAAAATAGACCTCTACGTGCTTTGTAAGTGGGAAAACCTGCAAAATCGGCAGTGTATCAAATACTTGTTCTCCCCACTGTATCTATAGATATATATTTGAGTATGCCCTGGTTTGAATAGGTGTTCCATATCCCTGCGTCGTAAGAGGCGACCAGGGTTGCGTCAGGAAGGGCATCCGGCGTAAAACATGTGCCAAATCACAATGCGGATCATACGGATGATCCGCTGTGGCGACCCCGAATGGGAGCAGCCGAAAGAAGATATATATATATATATATATATATATATATATATATATATATATATATATATATATATATATATATATATATATATATATATATATATATATATATATACATACTGTTGCGAATTCGCGCCCGCCAGCGTGCGATCGGCCACGTGACTCGAATCGCGGCAAGTCGCCCACCGGACGGACAATTCTGTCGTGACCCTCTCGGACTAACGCTGGGAGCTCGTCACAGGTGGGCCTTTCGGCCTCACCACGATCGTGCCAATCGGCGACCCGCGTGGGATAGGGTTGTTCGCCAAACTCGACCTCCCTAAGTACCCACGCGGATGGTAGACCGGGCGATCGCACCTCGCCGCAGGTCGACTCCGGACACGGGCCGCATAAGCGATCCGTTCCATGCTATCGGGATAACCGAGCAGTGTTATCGTCGGCCTCGACGGTTCCGATTAATTATCGGGCGTATTAAGCCCACGACGAACCCGTTACGTGAAGCAAGATGGAGATTCAATTAAAGAAAAGACGAAGCAAAACGGGAAAACAGTTCAACATAATGCACATTTATTCTGCGGCACACGGAGAGCACACATATACAGCCAAACAGAATGCACATATATCAAATGCAACAAAAGAAACAATGACGCAGAGATACTACCGACGAAGACCGACACACGGCAACACTTAAACAGTTTTACTTCACCAGACTGGCGCCAACACACATTTACTCAAAAGCAAAGGAAAGAAGCCACCCTCATAGGCAAGGGGGCAGACGGGCCCGTAGGCCAATGTGTGCGCGGGACCTGAAGGAGCGGTCAGGTCCGAGAGACCGGGGGGTCCTACCCGCGTCCTCGTGATGAGCCGCAAATGTGGCTGCGCGGCGGTGCCCCGACTTCATGCTCCTTCGCAGGCTTCGTTGGCACCGCTTGCAGTGGGGTGGGAACGGGGACCCTTTTCGCACTATCTCAGCGTGGGGGAAAAGGGGGGGATTGTTGATGCCCTGGGGGAAGGAGAATGATTGGCTGGCTTGGGTCCCGCGACGAGCGATCCCACCGCGACCTCGTCGCCGACTTCCCTGCCTCGGACCCAAGCTCCTTGGACTCTTCCCCCAATTCTCCTCAGCCGACTGCAGAAAACCACCTTGACGCCTTCGCCTCCCGACTCCACTCCGCTCTCCAACCCGACTTGACTGCCTCCGTCTCCCGACTCCACTCTCTGCCACCAAAACTTACTCTCCGCGCAACAACTCCTTTCATTCGCCTCGCGCTCGCCGTTTTATAGGCCGGCAGGAGAAAACAATATGCAAATTTCCGGATCAGGATCTCCTCGAGGGCAGAGCCACGCTCGCCGATTGGACGGAGGAAAAGGGGCGTGAATCTCCCCTGATCCTAGAATTTGCATATCTCGATTCCAGACAGACGCGCCTAGAGGCGGGGCCAAGCCACCCCGCGCTTCCTAATTGGTCAGATCAGAAGTGGGCGTGTAGCATTCCTGATCCGAATTCTCCTCGGAAAGGCCGCTATTTGCACTCGCGGCTCGGCGCGTATCTTGTACGAGCCCAGGACAGCCCGACGCTCGGTGCTCACAGGTGGTGCGGGAATGGCCATAGAAGGAGGGAGGTGAAGGTGGTGGAGGGTTTCCGGCGGTGGCCGATGGCCATGGTGCCGTTTGGAATGGCGGTGATGCGATGTTTGCGGGAGCGAGTTGTGAAGGTAAAGGTCGTGGCTGTTGGCGTTGTTGTTGTCTGACGGTTGGAGTGTGGTTGGTTCAAAATAAAGATAGAACAGAAAAACGGCTATCTCAAAGCGTCGCAGCCCGAATGAATCACATTAATTCCCTCTAAACAACGGGTTTGGGCTAACCACACAGGCACTTAAGAGATACCTCACCGACGGGACCTGAATGGTGGTTTGCGAATTTCCACAACCGTAACAATACATAAGGGTGGTCCAAAAACAGCAAAAAAAAAAATAAAAATTTAGACGTCTCCACAAGCCTTAAATTATTCCACTATGATTCATTAATGCGCATAAAAAATTTAAGTTGATCGGAGGTGATTTTGAGGTCGCTCCATATGACGACTTTTAGTTTCATGAGCGTATGGTCAGGTACGATTACGGGTACTTCTGGATGTCCGAGGTGGAAATGGAGTGCATTTTCGAACTCTATGGGGTCGCTTTACTCCAAGAAATGACTGCAATGACATTGAATTCACTACCATTTCGAAAATATGACCGAAAACAAGATTTATCGTGACTGGAGTTGAGTAACTTATCCTACTCATTTCGATATTTTCTCATCAATAATTAATTTGTGGTCCGTCTAAACATTTCTTAGAGTAAATCGACCCCACTGAGTTCGAAAATGCAGTCCATTTTCACCTAGGAAGTTCAGAAGTGTACAGATTCGCATCTCACCATACCCTAATTTTTAAATCAATGGAATTACAAACTATTAGAATATTTCGTCTCATTTTCCAAATACCACTATCATCTCCACCTCTATTGCTGTCTCCACCCCCGCCTGAACTTATTTCTCGCCGGCCCAACATCCAGTGTTTTAGATTCAATGATTCACGAAAAATATGTTGGTTATTTATTTAGTTATTATTATATTAAATTAGGGTATGGTGAGATGCGAATCCGTACACTTCTGAACTTCCGAGGTGAACATGGACTGCATTTTTGAACTCAGTGGGGTCGATTTACTCTAACAAATGTTTAGACGGACCACAAATTAATTATAGATTAGAAAATATCGAAATGAGTAGGATTAGTTACTCAACTCCAGTAACAATAAATCTTGTTTTCGGTCATATTTTCGAAATGGTAGTGAATTCAATGTCGGTGCAGTCATTTCTTGGAGTAAATCGACCCCATAGAGTTCGAAAATGCACCCCATTTCCACCTCGGACATCCAGAAGTACCTGTAATCGTACCCTAATTTATTCAAGTCATGAGACTAAAAGTCGTCATATGGAGCGACCTCAAAATCACCTCCGATCAAGCTAAAAAAAATTATTCGTGTTATTGGATCATATTAGAATAATTTTAAGCTTGTGGATCAACATTCTATTTTTTTCGACTTTTTTGGACCACCCTAATATACATACATATACAATTATACATACATATACATATATACATATATATATATATATATATATATATATATATATATATATATATATATATATATATATATATATATATATATATATATATATATATATATATATCCATATATATCGTTTTTGGCCATACCTCTCAATAGTGAGGAATCGCTTTAAATATTCCAGTCTTCAGATTCGGATCGCCAATACAATTATTGTGTGTTGCTGTCCTTGGCCGGTCTCCTTCATACCCAAAAATATTCATAACGATTGCTTCAAAACTGTGGACAAAAAATCTGTAACAAACAGACAGACACCTCCGACAGGCTGAACAGTTTGTTTTGTACCCCAATGATCGGCCCGATCTGGATCCAGACCCAAACTAAAATCTCATCGGCTTGGCTTGTTCTTGTCACCTAACCAACTCATCTTCCTCGTTCTGTCATAACTCGTCCACGACATTTGGAAATATTACGATATACTGTTGGACCCCGACATTCGTGGGGGATACGTTCCTGAAAATTTTATTGAAATGAGACACTCATAATAATCAAAGAATATATGAACCCCAACCAACTGTATTTCTATAATCCCTTGACTCCATGAATTTCATCCCAAGTAGTCATGGGCATCCACAACCATCCTTGACCATGTTTTGGAACGTCGGCAGAGGCCCTCCTTTTTTTTTTTTTCTTCTGTTCTCACTTCTTTACCTTTATTACCCTGCCAGAGGAGAGGGTATTGCATTTTGGTCTGTTTGTTTGTCCACACAGAATTTGAGTATATCTATTAATTACATCCTATTGAAATGATCATGATAATGGTACATAATAATAATAATGACGATCATTGTGCATTATGAAAATAATAATGGTACATAAGGATTATGATAATAATGGCACGTAACAATACATAATGATAAGAACAATGATAACTTTTTTATTTATTCAAATGCAGCCTGTGGCTGCTTGGCTGGATCATTTCCTGGGGACAGGGCTGTGCCCCTGATGCAGTGCCCCGTTACCAGCATGCCAGTTCACGAACCAACTCATATTGTACTCATTTCACCAACCTCAAAAGGATGACAGGCTGAGTCAACCCACCTGGTGATAATTCAACGGTGAAACATGGAAGAGGAGGAGGAGATTGGGACCATACTCTGTGCAGAGCGTTGTTGCTGCTGAAGCAGTCTCCTTGGCTATTGGGCACAATCCTGGACGGGTCGCCCCTCCGACACAGTATACCAGCATGCTGGCACTCATTTTACCGACTTCGGAAGGATAACAGGCCGAGTTAACCCCACCTGGTATTAATTCAACAGTGGAGCAGGATTTGAACTTATGACCCGAGGATCACAAGCCCACTACTCTAACCATTAAGCCAACACCAGGCATAATACATCCATCCATTGGGACCATACTCTGTGCAGAGCGTTAGTGCTGCCTAAACAGTCTCCTTGGCAATTGGACACAATCCTGGACGGGTCGCCACTCCGACACAGTATACCAAAATGCTGGTGCTCATTTTACCGACCTCCGAAGGATAACAGGCCGAGTTAACCCCACCTGGTATTAATTCAACAGTGGAACAGGATTTGAACAAAAGATCCTAAGATCTTAAGCCAGCCACCCTAACCATTAAGCCAACACCAGACTTGTAATAACAATAACGATCATGATAATGGTGCATAATGATCATGATAATAATGATAATTGTTCATAAAGATAATAATGACAACTAACTATCTCCTGTCACAAAGCGAATGCCAAGGGTAAGCCTTCCCGGGCTTCCCCTTGCCGATCGCTGTCGACTTACTCTTGGCCCATGATCCAATGATGGTATCTTTTGTTTGGACCACCATATGACCTTCACCTTCAATATTCAGGGACAGAGTATAAATTAAGGAAATGTGTGCCTAATTAGAATCTATCCATAAAACTCAACAACATGAAAATCGGAGGGAAATTATTCAAGTTATGATCAAAAAGGTGTTTTTGTTAATTGGGTCAGATTCCGAAAAAGTCAAGATCAAGGTCAAGGACACTAATCAAGCAGTCTTTGAGATTCCGCATTGGCAAAATTGAGCAATGACAAAAAAACGCTTTTTTTTTTTTAAGACCCACATTTGACCCTGACCTTTAATTTGGAGGGGCGTGATGTAAATTAAGCAGAAATGTGACTTGCTCTGGGGCATCGACGATTTAGAGAGGGCAATTTATTTCCGATCAGACACATTTTAGTCCAGTTATGGTGCAAAATGTTGGTCTGTAATTGGGTCTTGACCTGAAAATTAGGTCAAGGTCAAAAAAAGTCAACCCCGCATTCTTTCTATTCACATTATTGTTGCAAAATGTCATTCTGAAAGTCCCAACCGGCTCTGCGATACAGCTCAGCAATTAGGAGTGAAGGAAGAATTTATTTATTTTTCTGAATGGTGGCTCAGTACTCCTGGGGGTCTAAGAAACTCTGTGGTCCCATTAAAAACTGGGGGCACTAATTGTGGAAACAAACCCTACATCAGCAATAAGCCTTCCCCTATCCTATAGATCTTGGTTTTTCAAACCCGGGGGCATGACCCCAAGTGGGATCGCCGAGCAAATTTTGTGTGGTCATGGGCGTCCGCTCGCAGCGAAAAAAAATTGACTATTTTCGATTGGTGTTCGCTTTTACGGGATGTAATATAAACGGTTCGTTCAAAGTATGGGAACCGGCGCAACATGATGCTTGGAATGGGATCCAGCCGATGCACGGGCTCGCTGAAGGGCGGTTCATTTTGGCGGGAAATTCGTGATTTGATCCACGGCCTCTCAGACTCAGACTCTGACTCTATCATTAACGTCTATTCACATCTCCACATACGACTCGAGACCTTATTTGTGATGGCAGCACTGGCCACCAGCAAATCTCGAGAACATTCTTACCAGGATAAATTTCTGGACCTTGGATTTTACTACGTGGTGGATAAAAATGGGGCACAGAGGCCTCTGTGTGTGATTTGTTTCGAAGTGCTTTCTACGGAGTCGATGAAACAAAATAAGTTGCAGAGGCATTTGACTGCAAAACATGCGCCTTATCAGGATAAGGAGAGAGCGTTCTTCGAGAGGAAACTTCTTGCACTCAAGAATACGTATCTTGACAGAGAGGGTACATGCCATCAGACCAATTCTCGGGCATTAGAGGCCTCGTATTGAGTGTCGCTCCATGTTGACAAGACTAAAAAGCCTCACTCCATTGCGGAAGAACTCGTGCTGCCATGTGCAAAGGACATGGTATCTCTGATGGTTGGGGTGGAAGTGGCGAAGAAACTGGCAGTTATACCCCTCTCTGACAACACCATCCAACACAGAATTGAAGATATGAGTCTGGACGTAACGGCTCAGGTCGTACAGAAGATCAAGGAATTGCCGTGGCACGCCATACAGTTGGACGAGTCCACTGATATTGCATCGTACGAGCAACTCATCATCTGGGTCAGCTTCATCAAGGCTGATAACTTTGTTGATGAGCCTCTGCTCATCAAACCATTGGAGGCCACCACCAAAGGCAAGGACATTTTTGGGAAATTAGAGCAGTTTTATCGTGACCATGATCTGGACTTCGGAAAGTTGCTCGGTTCGATAACAGACGGCGCGCCAGCAATGTTAGGAGTGCGTTCTGGATTCAAGGCGAAATTGTTTGAGGTGGCTCCTCAGACCTCCATGGTACACTGCATGATTCCCCGAGAAGCGCTCGCCTCTCCTACTTTTCCAGAAACCTTGCAGAGCGTGCTCTCAGAAGTCATAAAAATGGTGAATCACATCAAATCGAGCGTCCTCAACACTAGGTTATTCGGGCTATTCTGCCAGGAGATGGACGCCAACCATAAGAATTTACTATTCTACACTCAAGTCAGATGGTTATCTCGACGAAACCTTCTGCATGTTTACGAGCTCAAAGATGAACTGAAGGAGTTCCTATGCACACAAGGGAAAACGGCATGGGTAGCGTTGCTCGAGTCGGACTCTTGGCTATCAGAACTGTGCTATCTCGTTGACATCTTTGAATGTCTCAATGTCCTCAACCGCTTCCTCCAAGGTAAAGACGCCAACCTCATGATTTTTCACAACAAAATGAGCAGATTTCTGGCGACTCTAAAATTACTGGCAGACAAAGCAGCTGTGAAGTGCTTCAGCCTTTTCCCCCGTCTGGTGGAGCATCCAACGACCTGCCAGTACGATGATACTGAGCTCGACGGTCTTTCTGGGGAGACAGCACGTCACCTTTGGTCGCTCATTGAACAGTTCGAGCACTATTTCCCTGAGCTGGATGTGCAGTCCTTTTCTGTGGTTTGGGACCCTTTCACGGCTCCGCTGGACTCGACTGCTGATGAAGATGACACAACACAGGCAGAGCTTGTACAGCTCCAGCAGGATTCAGGAGCGCAGGCTCTTGCGCGGACGAATTCGTTGTCGACATTCTGGTGCAAAATGCTGCCGTCGTACCCGACCCTGTCACGGCGCGCCATTAAGGTTCTCATGCCATATCCTTCATCATACTTTTGTGAGCAGTCGTTCTCCACCATGGTGGTGATTAAAACAAAGTACAGAAATCGCCTGGAAATGGAGCATAATATGATCCTGGCATTGTTATCTACCTCTCCACGAATGGAGAAGTTGGTTTCTGAAAAACAGGCTCATCCTTCTCACCGATATATCTAAATGTCATTCGGACTAAACTTCTGAAACATTCAACTGTACTATTTGGATACTGTCAGCTATTCTCCGTTTACTCGTCTATGAAAACATGACGATGGTGAATAAAGTAAACAGTAAATGTTCTTGTGTCATGTGAAATCTTATCTTATATATTATGAATTTGGTTTTGAATCTTTTGGGTCGCACAATGTTGAGAGGTTCTGAAATTGGGTTGCCACTAAAAAAGTTTGAAAACCACTGCTATAGATGTCGGCTTGTTAATTAAAAGTCCATAATGATAATGGTGCATAATGACAATAATGAAAATGGTCCATAATGATGATGATAATAACAATGGCAATATTGAAAATAAAAATGAGAACAATAATCATGTTGCGAATGAGTACGTTTGAATGCGAGTTGGATGATATGTACATCTCGTAATTTCATATTATTGGACCATGACTACGTCTATTAATTAGGCATTATTGGAACGTACATTTTCAACCTTTAGACCCCGATCTACCTTTTCGACCCCTTACACCCTTTTTAGATTTTTTGACTTTCACATCTTTCAATACCCTTTCGACCTCTTTCACCAATGACCTTTTTAGACGTTTTAAGACTTTTTAGCCAATTCAGACCCTTTAGTTAGACCTTTCATTTGCAATCGATGACCTTTCATTTAATAAATTGTTTCATTTATTTGCCACACAAACAAGTCTTGGTGAGGGTCTGCAATCTCCGATTGCTCTTTCTCGATCGCTTTTAAATTCGTTATCTCTGGAACCCCTTGAGCGATTGACACACACTTTCAACATCGAAGCGTCTACCCACGGATTTTTGTTTTTTAAACAAAGTTACACGATGATTGCATGGAAAATGCGGCCGGCGTTCCAAAAAGTCTGTTTTCTGCAGGCATGAGCTGCAGAGTATCGGAAATAAATGGCCTCGATCTCACAAACTCATTCCTTGCCCTTTGTCAAAATTATTCTGAATAAAAGTATTAATGCAACAACACGTTTGATGGTGGTATAACAGCAGAACCTGCCACTGAGTTTTGTTCATTCCATCCGATATGCTGAAATACTCGTTATTTTTTTTAACAAAAGTACTGCAATTGGTATCTTCTACCAACCTCCTGCTTATAATGGCAAAATCCTCAACCACATCTCCACAAGCACCAGTGGTATTTCCCTTGTCCAGTATTTTCAGGCCTGGAAACAAAGAACCCTTCCAGAATAGGTTACTTTTGTCTTCCTTCTGCTCAGTCCTCCCACAATTTTATATTTCCCAAATACCTTATATTCACGTCTTTTCACTGTATATCTCCAATCCACTTCCACATTCTTCCATTCCTGTCGCACCCTTATCAACTTACCATCCATGCCAAACCTTTTGATGAGTCACACCAACACCACGTGACCCTTTCTCTTTAACATTAAATGTCACACCTGCTGTGAACATCTCGTTTTTTTTTTCATTTCTGTACCTCACAATTCTAACACACACACACACACACACACACACACACACACACACACACACACACACACACACACACACACACACACACACACACACACACACACACACACACACACACACACACACACACACACACACACACACACACACACACCTGGGAGGGCTCTGTTCCACCTTCTGAAACCCACACGTGGAGATAGCAATCAACAACACACACATTGTTGGGTTTTGCCGACTCTATCACATAAAGGAAGGAAAAGACTGGGATTGGGTGTTTCCGGGCACACCCTGGAGGCCACACGGAAGTTCGTGCAGATCTACATCATCACCACTTCAGTGACAGAGGGGGAAATGGAGCAGAGACAGGAAGACAGCTTGGTCCATGAGTTGTGGTTCCTTGCTGGGGTGAAGATGGGTGCTTCAGTACCGGGAAAGGCACCATTAAATGGAGCATGGAGAAGGAGTCATCTTGCTCCATGAGTCATGGTCCCTTGCTGGGGTGTAGAATGTAGATGGATGCCTCAGGATCAGGGAAGGCTCTGTTCAGTGTTAGAGACTCGCGAATGGAGATGACGACCGGAGGCGGCAGCACATACACATGTGCACACACACACGAATTGTGATTATATATACACATATTATATGCAAACATTAAAATGTGATCATACACCTCTTAAATGTGGCATATTATACGTATTATATACACCCATTGATATTTTTATCATACACTTATTATACGTGACATATTCAGATCAGGTTAGGTATGGGAGCACGCCGGAGCACACAAACATATATATATATGGACACAAATATACATATACACATAGATACAAATTTACATCTTATATATTATTTCCGAGTTTGTGGTTTCGTGTCGCACTATCTTCAACTTTGTTCTGCGCTCGAGTTACATGATATTCAGCTTACATTATCTCAAAGACCATATGAGGTGCATGGCACAAAAAAAAAGTAAATAAAATGGTTCTGAAACAGTGAAATCGCATTCCACTTACTGCATTAAAGTAAAATTACTACTGATACTCTGCATCGGTTCCTTTCTCAAACACACCCACCCCAACATGTCGCGCAGAGCGCGGGTTATGCTAGTGTACATATATATCGCACATTCAAAAATCATGAGAAACATTGATACTATAAGGACGCATGACATGTAACGTGTAAACTTCCAGGAAGTCACAAGATATATGCACAGCCTAATCTGTGGAATAAGGATTCAAAATCGAGTGCAAAGTTTGGCGTGGAAGTATACAAAATAATCGGTTTCTACAAAATGTTTGGTTTCCACAAAATATTCGGTTTTCTTCAAATTGTTAAACAACACTTGCAACGGCGAACAATTAAATGAAATCATATGTCGAATAAGAATATGGAATGAGACGCACGAGTGTCTGAAAGTGCGATTGTGCGTGAAACCCAATGCCAGGTAGATCAGTTTGCCTCAAAAGTTAACAGAAGCAGGTTTTCAACAAACTAATCCTGCAGGCTTTGGGTGGTTTAACATTAACCAAGAAGACTTGAACTTTTTTTCAGCAAAACAATCCCTTGGCCTTTCCATTTTCATTATGGGTGGGTTTGTTTTGCATGATTGTGGGTTTCCTAATTCACTTGGTTGACAGGGGGTTGATCAATGTGCATTGTCACATTTGTAGTTTTTTTTGTTTATTTTCATTGTAACCTTGGTGCCGGATTTGGTACCGTATTGGTGAGAGTGTTTGTTCTGAGTCAGGGATGTTGGTGGTTCAAACCCCAACTAAGTCATACCAAAGACTTTTTTAAAAAATGGTACATGCTGTGAATCATTCATCAAAAAATTGGTCCAGCCTCGATTTGAATCTCGGTCCAGCTAGAAATTGTCATCCCGATATCTCACAGACAGGGTGATTCATCAATGTGTGTGCCGTCCCTCAGATCGACGTTAAATTGGGTGTCCCATCTTCCTTCATTCGTTGATCGATGTTAAAGATCCCACAGTGTCCCATGTGTAGAGTAGGAGAGCTATCGCCAGCACCCTGTGCAAAAAAGTTCAAATTCTTTCCCTGGCTACTGCTGCTGTGGGAAGGCAATGGCAAACCAGTTATACCAGCATAACCCTTGCCAAGAAACTGCTTCACCAGTACTAGGCCCGCCTTCGGGCAGAACACCAGAATATGAATACGAATCAAGTTTTTTCTACTTCCAATCTCGACAAAAGAAATACCGGCCTTTGAAGATAATGGGAATATAATTTGTTGACCACAAAGTGACAATCAGAGTTTTAAAAAATATGCATCGCAATTTTCAAAACGTTAAAACCTCCCCATTATCATGAAATAAACCTAATTGTATAATCTTTTTCTGAACCTTGTCCCCATGCAATTTCACCTTCTTGTTCTTTTGTTTGTGCTGGCTATGTGCAGTGTAAAGTACACCTTGTGCCCCAAGTATAAATTTATTTAAGCTGTTGCTTTAATTTGTAGGCATCTAACCTGAATGGTTGTACAATGGATAAAGAAGGAATTAGTGAAAGTGAGTTCTGGGCTCAAGTCAAGGAAACCTTATTGGGGGTCTGCAAATGTTTTGAGTGATGCAAGGTTTAACACAAAGGACAAGTGGCACAATCTCTGGACAGGCAACAATATTGTTAACAAAGAATTAGTGAGTGATCCGACAGAAGAGCTTCCAGGTTTCAATCTCCCCCAGAAACAATGGTCTGCACTCAACAGGACCCGTACCCTCCATGTAAGGACATCACATCATCGACACAAATGGGATTTGAAAGACAGCCCAGCATGTGACTCGTCACCCAGATCAGACTATTCATCACATCGTGAATGAGTATCACCTTCAGACGTTTGATGAAGGATTTAGGGTGATCCACCAAACAACAGACAATGCTGTGACTTGGTTGTCCAACTTGGACTTAGATCTGTAAGCTGTAATTCGTCCTTCCCAGGGTTACATTAGATGGCGAGTGAGTAAGTAGGTGTTTTTATTATTTGCCAAATACCTTATATTCCCAGACTTCGTGGCGTAATGGTTAGAGTCTGGGAAGTTGGTGGTTCGAACCATGGCTAAGTCATACCAGACTTTAAAATGGTATGTGCTGCTTCCTTGCTTGATGCCCAGCATTTGAAAAGGATAGAGCACGGCCAAGCAGTCATAGGTTTGCATTCAGTGTACAGGCTAAACGGGCCTAATGGCCTCCTCCTGTGTTAAAATTGCTTGTAAAGGAACTTATACGAGTATTATATTTTCACAGGTTATTTAAAGCTCATGAAGGCACTATTGCATGCAAGCAGACATGAGGGAACACCTCGGTTTTGAAAATCAGATGATAACTGTAACCAATTAGTGAAAAAAAATTAACAATTTGTAAGTTATAAACTTAAACAAAATGAAGTTAATGGTTTGTTAACAATCCAACAATCTGCACAAAGCGAGTTGTCCATCTTCAATGTAATGACAAATAATTCAAGTAATTATTAAGTGAAATTATCCATGGATTTGTGTGATTGGCCTACTTGATTAGGAGACCAGAAAATCAAACCATTTTTGAAATAGAAAGCCACTTTAAGATGCATTGTAATTAACGTAAAGACGCTGTCACACCTTGACGATTTAGCCAGCGTATGCTGACTTATGAAAAATTTGTCTAAAACGCTGGAACACGACGAATACGTTCTAGGTAAGTTTTGTATCAGTTAAGAGCACTCACCGGAGTGGAACTCACTGGAGGAGGGCGAATTACTCAATCGAACTGAAACGTGGCTTTCCCTGGTAACACAACTGTAGTTGGTTTAACTCATCCTGGGTTTCTTTTTTTTAATAATGCCAGGAAATCTTGGAAGGATCTCAAACGGAACATGGGGATGCATCAGCCTCTGCTGAGACCAATGATGCCCCCAGGGGAAAATTGCATGATTGATTGTGCCCAGATTATAAAGGTTAAAATGTGACACAACCACCGTCATCTCATTTCAAAATGTAAAGGCCCGGTCACACCTTGACGTTTTAGCCAGCGATGGCAACGTATTAAAATGTATGTAAAACGCTGGCTGACGTTGAACTTTTGATGTTTTTTTTTAAAGATTCGGACGTATTCATAACGAGTTGGTCGTATGCATAACATATTAGTAATGGACACAGAACGTTTCGTTGTGTTATAGATAACTTATACCAACGAATGCTGAACCTGTTGTTGGCCTACACAACCTATGCCCAACGATAGTCTAACTTCGGCATAGTGCGTTGCACGCATCGCCGACGATGTCGTGACGTAGCCTATTAAAAGGCTGACGTACAACGATTCGAATCATAACTGCCGTAGAAATGGAAGTGACAACATTGCGGTCACACCTTGGCGATCTTGCCAGCGTATGCCGACCGAAGAAAAATGTGTCTAAAACGTTGGGGGCACGTCAAATACGGTATGAGTAAGTTTGGTATACGTGAGTAGAACGCTAAAGTATGCTATCATACGTCGTAGTAAGTAGAGTATGTCAAGAAATTTTAAACATGTTCAAAATTTTACGACGTACTTGCTGTATGACACACGTTCCGCATGCGATGGGGATAAATTTTACACACGATATGTGGACGCTTACACACGTCCACAAAGGCTACTTATAAGCTACTCATAAGTCGAAACACGTCGCGGTAATGTCTTTTTACGCGAAACTTATTTCTAACTTATGTTTGACGTGCTTTGAACCAATTATTTACGTAGTCCCAACACACATCGCCGTATATAGACGTATTCCAATGACGTCTTCCGGTCGACAAAAAAAAATAAAAAATGAATGTGTTTCTAGCTTACAACTGCCATATCAAGACGTGTTCCCAGCGGTTTTGGGAATTGGTATATAAAAATGCTGCTCATAAAAGGGGAACCCAACAGTGTTTTTGAGTCCTTTTTGAGTCGATGTCCATGTCAGCAGTAACAGTATCAGTATCAGTATTAGTATTAGTATTAGTAGTAGTTTGTTCATGTTGGCAGTAGAAGGTGAGTGTGAGGGGGAGGGTGTGGGTTATGATGGATCGTCCTTGCGTCCGCGTGTCCACGGGTAGGTTCATAGGCTGCCACTCAACGATTGAAATGGCTGCATCTCCACGATTGAAAGTAGACGCTTGCGCTCAACAATTGGATTTTTTTTACACTCAACGACTTTTAAACGGTACCACTCAGCTATTTTCATTGTTTACAATGAACGATTTAAATTGCTGTCACTCGCCTTTGTTTTTTGACGCTGGGGTTTGGAAATTTGAAGCGTTTCTTCTGAACGTGTTAAAACGCTCAAACTCGACTGTTTTAATAGACGCTGCCGATGGACAATTGGAATCATAGCCAAGCTAGACATCGAAGTGTGAACATCCTCGTCATGCCGAAGAAAAGTTTGAAGAATGCTGCAAATAAGTGTCCTGGCCGTGGCCATGGACGCTGACGCAAGGACGATCCATTATACCCACGTCTTTCAGCCTATGAGTAACTTAAAAGTAACGTCTGTCGATGTGTGGCAACGATCGCGTAACGTGCCAACAACACGTTAATCATAGGTTAGAAATAAGTTTCGGGTACGCTAAACATTACCTCGGCGTGTCTCAACTTATGATTAACTTACAAGTAGCATGTGTTGACGTCTGTCAACGATCGCAGACCGTGCATACAACTTGTGGCCAGCATAGCGGAACGTGTGAGTCATACGCCGGCATACGTCGTGAAATTTCAAGCATGAAAAAATTTGAGGACAACCGAAAAGTACAACGTTTAAAGCCAACGTACAACGACGTATGGCAGTGTTTTTCAGCGTGCTCTCAATGTTATCAAAACTTACCCATAACGTATTCAACGTGTGCCAGCGTTTTAGAAAAAAAATTCAAAAGTCGGCATACGTTGGCTAAAACGTCAAGGTGTGACCGGGCCTTTAAACAGGTTTCGAGCATGATACTTTGAACTTTTCGGGTGTTACAACATCTGACAATTGCATATGAAGCAAAGCTACATTCCTTTTTGCCTGCAGCTGTGATCAACATTTCACTCAAACAATGATCGACACCCTTGGTATTCAAACAATGTAAACTAAACATTCCAACATGACAGCATGAAAACAAAACAAAACAAAATTTGTCATGAAATGACATGTTTGTCTTAACCATTCCTTTCACACCATGAGGCACATAGGGCTGCTGAGGCAGTTTCATTTGGCTAAAGGCCCGGTCACACCTTGACGCTTTAGCCAACGTCTGCCGATTTTTGAATTTTTTTTCTAAAATGCTGGCACACGTTGAATACGTTATGGGTAAGTTTTGATAACATTGAGAGCACGCTAAAAAACACTGCCATACGTCGTTGTACGCTGGCTTTAAACGTTGTACTTTTCGGTTGTCCTCAAATTTTTTCATGCTTGAAATATCACGACGTATGCCGGCGTATGACTCACACGTTCCGCTACGCTGGCCACAAGTTGTATGCACAGTCTGCGATCGTTGACAGACGTCAACACATGCTACGTGTAAGTTAATCATAAGTTGAGACATGCCGAGGTAATGTTTAGCGTACCCGAAACTTATTTCTAACCTATGATTAACGTGTTGTTGGCACGTTACGCGATCGTTGCCACACATCGACAGACGTTACTTTTAAGTTACTCATAGGCTGAAAGACATCGGTATAATGGATCGTCCTTGCGTCAGCGTCCACGGCCACAGCCAGGCCACTTATTTGCAGCATTCTTCAAACTTTTCTTTGGCATGACGAGGATGTTCACACTTCGATGTCTAGCTTGGCTATGATTCCAATTGTCCATAGGCAGCGTCTATTTAAAATAGTCGAGTTTGAGCGTTTTAACACGTTCAGAAGAAACGCTTCAAATTTCAAAACCTCAGCGTCAAAAAACAAAGGCGAGTGACAGCAATTTAAATCGTTCATTGTAAACAATGAAAATAGCTGAGTGGTACCGTTTAAAAGTCGTTGAGTGTAAAAAAAATCCAATTGTTGAGCGCAAGCGTCTACTTTCAATAGTGGGGTTTGAGCGATTTAGCACATTCAATAGAAACGATTAAAATTTCCAAGCGCCAGCGTCAAAAAACAAAGGCGAGTGACAGCAATTTAAATCGTTCATTGTAAACAATGAAAATGGCTGAATGGTACCGTTTAAAAGTCGTTGAGTGTAAAAAAAGATCCAATTGTTGAGCGCAAGCGTCTACTTTCAATAGTGGAGATGCAGCCATTTAAATCGTTGAGTGGCAGCCTATGAACCTACCCGTGGACACGCGGACGCAAGGAGGATCCATCATAACCCACACCCTCCCCCTCACACTCACCTACTACTGCCAACATGAACAAACTACTACTAATACTAATACTAATACTGCTGACATGGACATCGACTCAAAAAGGAACTCGAAAACACTGTTAGGTTCCCTTTTATGAGCAGCATTTTTATATACCAATTCCCAAAACTGCTGGGAACACGTCTTTATATGGCAGTTGTAACCTAGAAACACGTTCATTTATTTTTTTTTTGTCGACTGGAAGACGTCATTGGAATACGTCTACATACGTCGATGTGTGTTGGGACTACGTAAAGAATTGGTTCAAAGCACGTCAAACACAAGTTAGAAATAAGTTTCGCGTAAAAAAGACATTACCGCGACGTGTTTCGACTTATGAATAGCTTATAAGTAGCGTTTGTGGACGTGTGTAAGTGTCCACATATCGTGTGTAAAACTTATCCCCATCGCATGCGGAACGTGTGTCATACGCCGAGTATGTCGTAAAATTTTGAACATGTTTAAAATTTCTTGACGAACTCTACTTACTACGACGTATGATAGCGTACTTTAGCGTTCTACTCGCGCATACCAAACTTACCCATACCGTATTCGACGTGCCCCAACGTTTTAGACAAACTTTTTGTTACGTCGGCATACGCTTGCAAGATCGCCAAGGTGTGACCGCGATGTTGACCCTTCCATTTCTACGGCAGTTATGATTCAAATCGTTGTGCGTCAGCCTTTTAATAGGCTACGTCACGACATCATCGGTGATGCGTGCAACGCGCTATGCCTAAGTTGGACTATCGGTGGGCATCGGTTGTGTAGGCCGACAACAGGTTCAGCATTCGTTGGTATAAGTTATCTATAACACAACGAAACGTTCTGTGTTGTTACCAATGCGTTATACATAAGACCAAGTCGCTATGAATACGTCCGAATCTTTAAAAAAACATCAAAAGTTCAACGTAAGCCAGCGTTTTACATAAATTTTAACACGGTGCCATTGCTGGCTAAAACGTCAAGGTGTGACCGGGCCTTAAGGAGGACAGTCCTCGACAGGTCACCACTCCAACACAGGATACTCAAATGGCTTTTTACCCCCAGAAAGCTGGCCCTCATTTTTCCGAACTCAGAATGACAGGCTGAATCAACCCACCTGGTGTTATTTGAACAACATGACAGGGGCTCAAACGAAGAACCCTAAAATCTTAAGCCAGCCACCTTAACCATTAAGCCAACACCAGGCTTACATGTCTGTCTTCATTTCTTTCTTTATCTATCTGTCTGTCTCCAGAGAAGTGAATTCTTCCAAAAAAAATATTTTGTGAGGCTCACTTGGCTGCACCAAGATTGGCTTGAGGATAAAGGAGAAGCAGCTGTAACCCGAATCCTATCAAGGTTGCTCACGATGACTATCTTTTCTCTTTGCTTATTCGGGTTTCTTTTGATGACTCAAATGCAGAATTCAGTCTTTCGTTTGATGTGCCATTTCACTTCCCCATTGTGATGAAAAAGATATTGGTATGGCTGTCACTGGACTTGGTCCCGGACAGAGGTTCGAGCTCCACCACGGTCAAAAATGTTAAAGCCACGCGACCGGTCCGTTAATGACCGAGTCTGGTGGGCCACAAAACAATGGCTCTGCCTGCCAATGGAGTGTGATGGCCCGGAAAAGGGGCCTTGGGCCAATTTTCACGATACCTTCCCAGTGGGCCACTGAAGCCAATCGGGAGTCGTGCTTTGCACCTGCAATAAGGTAAGGCCGAGCAAAGCTTGGCATGTGCCACTTTGCAATATAAACAATGCTACCTGTCGATGCTAATTTTTTGTCTTATTGATGCACAACTGTGAGGACCCATGCACACAATTCAGAGACCAGGTGAATACATTTGTGTCCACGGTGTGCATTTGAGAAAAAGCAGAGAAATCACAATAATCCCTTCTTATCCCGACATTAACATGCCCCGAAACAGACCAAGCGAACACAAGATAAGTCCTTAACGTATGGCCCTCAGACATTTGACAGTCACGGACATAGGCTCGTAAAAGAGCTAACACGACAGGGACACGACAGGGACTTTTTTCCAATGTCTTAACAATATTACATTTTTATATGCAATGGCGAGGCTCGTATAGAGCTCGTATACACAGACCATGCAGGAGACAAAAGGGGCGGGAGAGGGAAGCACAAAACAGTGGGGAGCAGAGACATAAGGAGATCTGTCGAAGGGAGAGAGATGGGGCAGGGTACATGGGGTAAACAATATGGATGCCACAGGGACTTTCAGGAAGGAAAGCAGGGAATTTGAAGGAGGTGGGTTTGGGTGGATTAACGGAGGTAAAAACAAGATCGTAGTTTTGGATGGGAGAAGATATGAGATGGTGGTGAACAGCTGTTTTGAAGACCTGGAGGGAGGAGTGAGATTGAAGAAAGTGTGGGAGTTTGTTCCAAAATGTGGGGGAAAAGAGGAATGAAAGGGTGAAGGAAAGCATTGATTCTTCATTTTGGAAGTTTTACCAGAAGGGAGTTGGTAGTGACCTTGAGCACCCTGCAGAAATATGTGGGGGGGGGGGGTGGAGGACAGATTACAGACAGAACAGGGGGGGCGAGGCCAGAGAGGAGACAGTAGAAGACAGAAAGACCACCAACCTACCTGCGGTGAGACAATGAGAGACCCAAAGATTCAGCTTCATCGTGGCAGATACCAATGATCCTAAATGCCTTGGTTTCCATCGTGTGAAGCTGAGAAAGGTGAGAGGCAGGAGCACCAGCCCAGAGGGGAGAGCAGTACTTCATCAAGCTATGGATGAAAACTTTGTATGTGGTAAAGAGCTCAGGTGTGCCAAGGAAAGACTGTACGACGGAGGATGCCCAGTTGGCGACTGGCTTTGTAGGCCAGCTTGGAAATATCCCTTTTCCAGGAAAAATCATGTCAGGAAGTGAGACCCAGAAGCTTGAATGAAAGGAATTCTTCAAGAGGATTATTGGGAAAGTAGATGGGGGGGTAGGGGTTCCAGATGGTCCTTCGGGAGAGACATCATAAGAATGTGAGATTTGGCAGGATTGAAATACATATTCCAAGTGTTGGATAAGCTTGTGTTGTTATTTATATCCGAAGAGAGTGAAGAGGCTCCCGCTTGCCGATCTGAGGGATGACAGATGGTACGGCAGAGGGTGGAGTCATCAGCAAAGAGATACAGAGGATTTTCCAGAGTCGGAGAGATTATTGATAAAAACCAGAAAAAGAACAGGGCCCAGAACGCTGCCTTAAGGAACTCCAGCCTGGCCAGGAAGAGGGGATGAGAGAACTCCATAAAGGTCCACAAGTTGACTGTGGCAGGAGAGGAAGTCTGTGAGCCATGAGAGGAGATTGCCTTGGATACCATTGGAAGAGTGTTTGTTGAGCAGGGCGGTGTGCCAGACCATATCGAAAGCATGTGATATGTCTAGGGAAATGGCACTGATCTAATGTCTGGCATTGAGAACCCCCCTCCATTGTTCGGAGAGCAGAAGCAGCATATCCAGGGTAGAATGACCTGTTCTGGGTAGAACATGTGATGGACCGACAAATTGTGCCATTCAAATGTATTTTGAAACATTTTCAGCACAAGGGTACAGTGCACAACCAGAGCAAGGACAATCGTAGCAGGCCAGCATCAGTAACCAAGAGCCAAGCCAACATCGATGCCCTGCGGGATTCTGCAATGGACAGTCCCATGAAGTCCCACCACCAGTGCTCCCAGGAGCTCGGCATCAAACCACATCAGTCTGGCGTATCCTCACCAGGCAATGGTTGATGATGCAGCACACATGACACCTTCAGGAAAGTTGGACAGAACTTTGGAGTCAGAATCATCGAGAGCATCAGCACACATCGAGAACATCAATTACAAGGATTTTGCATAAATGCCAATTTCAGACCTTGTATTGGGCTCTCACTGACTCTTGCAGTGACTTCCTGCAACTGCAATCGGTGATAGAAAATACCATGTCATAAGCTTTCAAGAAATGTTTGTTTCATGTTCCTGAGGTTTCTGTTTCTTTGTAAATAAACATTTAAAGTTGCATCACTCTTTTGAAACACTCTGTAAATGGAGTCATCACTGTTTGGTTGATGATGCAGCACACATATAAACATGTGGTGGTAGTGGAGGGGAAGCCATAACCAGAGGTATTCCTTGAGGTGTGGGGGAGTGAGGGCAGTGCATGGAGAGTGAGGAATAGAGTCTTTGATGAAGAGAGCAACTCCACCACCTGGACAAGGCTCAGGTCTGTCATACCGGAGGAGGGAGTAACCAGGGAGAAATACTAGGAAGTCAGAGACACCTTGAAGGAGGAAAGTTTCTGTTAAGCAGATTATGTCTGGTTTGTCAGTGGCAACATGTATGGAAAGATCTGTCATGTTTGAGCGAAAGCCCCCGATGTTTGAGGTCCACACTGTTAAGGAAGAAGGAGGGGAGAAGCCTTTAGGTGCAGGGGAGGGGGAGGGGAGGGGGAGGGGAGGATGAGGGAGGAAGGGGGGGAGGTAGGGAAAGTTGTCAACGGGGAGGGTGGTGGCAGAGGAGGTCGGGGAGAGGGCCACATGAGGAATAGGAGAAAAGGCTTGGTGGTGATGGGATGAGGTACAGTGGGGAGTAATAACAGAGGGCAGAGTGAAGCTTCAGATTGGAGGAAGTGGAGGGATGAGATGGAAGAGAGAGGGACAGGGGGAGGAGGAAGATTTGTGGATGTGAGGGGGGAAACTTTGAGAAGGAGGAGTGAGAGGGGAGTTTTTGAGAAAGGTGAGAGGGAAGCTTTGAGAGGGAAGGGAAACTATGAGAACAGGCATGGCCAAGGAGTAGGAGGGCGATGGGAGAGGTGGGGAGAGGTGATGGATGAGACTTGGTGGTGGTATGGTGAAGAAGGGAGCAGGCAGGGGGAGGTACAAGATTTGATGGGTTGGGAAGAGGCTGAGAGGAAAGAAAGAGCATGTTTCTGATGTTGAGGAGTGTATTGATTGAGAGAGTGAGATATCTGTTGAGTTATAATGGAGCCCACAGATGTTAGAATACCACACAGTTTTGGACACCAGATGAGGAGCTGATACGAAAGCAGAAGACAGTGAAGAAGTGCTCTTAGTGTTGGTTGGATGAGGTGCAAGATGGGAGAGGTGAGGAAATGGTACAACAGGTGAGGACTTAGGAAGAGGTACATTTCAGGAGGTGGGGTGAATTGGCACTGAAGTTGGAAAAAAGGATGATTGATGGAACACAAACATGGATTGCAAACTGGGAATTTTAAATTTTTAAGGTCAGAGATGTGATTATAGACATTATGTGAGGGATGCAATCAAGGTGAATTCAGAGAATGGAGAAAGGAAACGTTGTAATAGTTGGACTTTTTCGATACGGGATGAAGGAAAGGTCGGAAGAAAAGAAGAAAAAGAAGAAAAAGAAGAAGAAGAAGAAGAAAAAGAAGAAAAAGAAGAAAAAGAAGAAAAAGAAGAAAAAGAAGAAAGAAGAAGAAGAAGAAAAAGAGGAGGAAGAAGGGTCATGAATTATAATGCAATACAGAGAACCGCATGTGTGAAAGTGGAAGTTGAAATATTTTAAGAGACCATTTTGTTGTTTTTTTTGATAAAGATCAAGTCAGATAGGGTCAGGAAATAAGGTTGAATAAAACATCATGAAGGTGTATGGTGAATGTGGATTGGCTAAAGTAGAAGGAAGATGGTAAGAAGACAAAAATTACAGGAAGAGGAAGAGGGAGAAGAGACATCACATGGTTACGGGAGGTTCAAAGTGAAAAGGAAAAAGGTTTTTTTTGGTTGCATTTTTTATATTTTAAGACGTAAAACAGAGGGGAAAGATGGGAGGTGTCGAAGTAGGGTGGAGAGAAAGAGGAGAAAATACAAATAAACATGATCGTGCACAAAGATGGGAAGACTCTGAGGCCTCAGGGAAACCCGATATGACAAGACCGACGAAAACTCACCAAAAAGCACAAGTTTTGAAACAAAACAAAACTCGGAACACACAGTAAAAATGGTGGTGACAAAATAAACAGTCAAAATGTGACAAACACTGACCAGAAACTTATATTTGCGAAAGTCGGCAGAGACCACTGGAAAGAACCAACCGTCACTCAAAAAACCAGAACCGGAAGTGATGAACAGGACAGGAGAGCATGCAAGGTCCAACATCCTGGTGGGCCTGGCAGAGCACCACCTATTCATGGTATTTTGACCTTTGTTCTGGTTTGGGTCCTGGTACAGCCCAGACAAGTATAGGGCGCTAATGCACAGCAACACCTTCGAGGTGCTTCACCCACTGACCGAGCTTACTCACTTATTGCTGCTCTTTTTATTCACACTCCTCTGGTCTTGCACC
>NW_028222141.1:0-17500 GCF_056783735.1 Eptatretus burgeri
ATGTATGTATATATATATGTAATATGTAATGTATAATAATAATATGTGTTGTAATATAATGTGTGTAATATGTAATAATATATGTGTGTATATATATGTATATATATGTAATGTAATAATAATAATATGTAATGTGTGTGTAATAATATGTGTTAATATGTAATAATGTGTAATAAATGTGATAATATAATAATAAGTAATATGTATGTCAATGTAATGTAATGTATATGTGTAATAATATATGTATAATATGTAATAATAATAATATAATAATAATGTGTGTATATAATAATAATAATGTAATGGTAATGTGTATATGTTAATAATGTGTGTAATATGTGTGTGATATATGTATGTGTGTAATATGTATTAATGTAATGTAATAATATGTAATGTGTCGTAATGAATAATATGTAATGTGTCGTATGTATAATATGTATATATATATATATGTATGTATATAATAATAACAATGTAATGTGTCAATAATAATAATAATATGTAATGTGATGTGTATATCGTAATAATGTATGTAATGTGATATTGATGTTATGTGTAATGTAGTAATATGTAATGTGTGTGTAGTATATGTGTGTAATGTGTCGGCCGATGTGTCGGTAATAATATGTGTGTGTGTGTGTGTGTGTTGATGTGTGTGTGTGTGTGTATATATGTAATATGTAATGACATGTATGTAATAATAATATATGTGTATGTATAATAATATGTATATGTATATGTATGTATATGTGTATATGTATAATAATATGTAATATGTGTATTGTGTATAATAATATGTAATATGGCAATGTGTATGCTCAATATAATAATAATATCATGACAATGTATAATAATATGTAATGTATGTATGTATAATAATATATATAATGTATTAATAATGTAATGTATAATAATAATAATGTAATAATAATATGTAATGTAATGTAATGTAATGTAATGAATAATATGTATGAATAATATAATGTATGTATGTAATATGTATGTAATGTATGTAATAATATATATATATATATGTATATATATGTAATGTAATGTATGAAATATATGTATGTATATAATATATGTAAATAATAATGTAATATATATATATGTAATATTAATAATATATATGTAATGTAATGTAATAATATATATATAATATATATGTAATGTGTAATATGAATAATATATGTAATGTAATAATGTAATATATAATATATGTAATAATATATATATATGTGTATGTAATATATATGTGTGTATGTAATATAAAATAATAATATGTAATGTATGTAATGTAATGTAATACATAATAATAATATATATGTGTGTGTCTGTCAATAATGTAATATGTATATAATATATATGTGTGTGTTATATATGTGTGTGGTAATGTAGTAATATGTGTATGTATGAATGTAATATGTGTGTAATAATATGTATATGTTGGTAATATGTGTAATGTATGTAATATGTGTGTGTAATGTGTATGTGTGTATGTATCAATATGTGTGTGTGTGTGTGTGTAATGTGTGTGTAATGTGTGTGTAATGTATGTGAAATGTGTGTGTATGTGTGTATGTGTGTGTGTAATGTGTGATGTGTATGTGTGTATATATGTAATAATAATAATAATAATAATATGCTGTAATATATATATGTATGTATAATATGTATATGTATATATGTATATATATATATGTATGTATATGTAATGTATATAATATATGTATGTATATATATATATATAATATATATATATAATATAATATATGTGTATATATATATATATATAATATATGTTATGTATATATATATAATATATGTAATATATATATGTATATATATATATATGTATATATGTATATATATATATATATATGTATCTTCCAATGTATATATATATATATATATATATAATAATAATGTATGTAATGTATATATATATAATAATATATATATATATAATAATATATAATGTATCTTTATATGTATGTAATGTATATATATATATATATATATATATATATATATATATATAATAATATGCTATATGTACAATATATATATAATAATATCTAATAATATATGTAATGTAATGTACATACATAATAATAATAATAATATATATATATGTATGTATCTTAATATATATATATATATATAATATATATATAATATGTAATGTATATATAATATGTAATGTATATGTATATATACATATATGTAATGTATGTAATGTATATAATAATAATGTATGTATGAATAATGTAATGTATGAATAATATGTAATGTATATATAATATGTATGTAATATATAATATAATGTATGTAATAATATATATATATATATGTATAATATATATATATAATATTAATATGTAATAATATGTAATGAAATATGTAATGTAATGTCTTAATATAATAATATGTGATAATATGTAATAATGTAATATATGTAATATGTATAATATATGTAACATCAATATAATGTGTATATAATGTAATAATGTATATGTATGTGTGTGTGTGTGTATGTATATAATATGTGTGTGTGTGTGTGATGTGTGTGTGTGTGTGTGTAGTAATATGTAATGTGTGTGTGTGCATATATATATATATATATATATATATATATATGTAATGTATATATATATATATATATATATATATATATAATATGTATATATGTACATATATATATATATATATATATATATATATATGTATGTAATGTACATATATATATATAATATATGTAATGTAATGTATGTACATATGTAATATGTATGTATGTACATATATATGTAAATGTAATACATATATATGTAATAATATATATATGTAATAATATGTATATATATATATATAATATATATATATATATATATATATATGTATGTGTATATATGTATGTGTAATATATGTATATATGTATGTGTATATAATGTATATAATGTATATATATATATATATATATATATATGTATGTGTATATATATATATGTAGCTATGTATATATATATGTATATATATATATATGTATATATATATATATATATATATATGTAATACATAAATGGCAATGTATATATATATATAATATATATATATATATATATATATGTGTAAGTATGATTCGTATTTTTATATATGAAGAGATATTTGGTTTTTTTTCTAAAATTTTTATAATTTTTTGTGTAAAAACATGTTTGTTATGTTTAATATTATAATAAGGAATGTAATTTTTCTTCTAGATACAAAATTTATATTTATAAATGAATAATAATTTTATTTTATAATTATAAATAAATAATAAAATTGTTTTATCTAAGGTATATTTATTTGTCTCCCCTTAACCTGGAGGTTGAACCTCAATTGAACCTATAAAGATTTGTTCATTCTCAAATTCCTTCAATAGTTTAATTTTCTTTGCACAATAATCCCCATCTAAAATATTGACAAACAAAACATTTGAATCTTTATATTTTTGAAGATACCCCTTTTGTGCCATTACGAAATGATAAACTTCTCTTAATGCTCTTGTTTGACCACCTCCTGAGCCACAGGTTATTTTTTGTTAAGCCCCGCCCACTTTTCTTTAAGCCCCGCCCACTTTTGCTAAGCTCCGCCCACTTTTCATAAGGTATTTTTCTAAGCCACGCCCACTTTTCTTTAGGCCCCGCCCACTTTTGTTAAGCTCTGCCCACTTTTCATGAGGTATTTTTCTAAGCCACGCCCACTTTTCCTAAGCCCCGCCCACTTTTGCTAAGCTCCGCCCACTTTTCATAAGGTATTTTTTCTAAGCCACGCCCACTTTTCCTAAGCCCCGCCTACTTTTGCTAAGCCCCGCCCACTCTTACATCATTTCCAGTTCATCTCTGACTCACAAAGAAATCACTAGAAAATTACAGGATGTTATGGTTTTGAAAAATTTCCCAATGAAGGCTTGCCTAGGCTTGCCCAGGGAATTTCCAAAGGAAACCACACCCACCAGTCTTTCTCTATAAAAGCTTCAAACCCAGGCTCCATTTTAAACATTTGTTTTTGCTGGCAATGGTGTGCTGTGTGCTTGTCTGGAACTCTCTGTCTTGTATGGAACTAAACCTTCAAGTTGATGAACTGGATTCAAACCTCTTATCTGTTGAGGTAAGATTTTTATTTTCCTATTTTCAAACTTTGATTGAAGCATACTCATTTAATAATTAAATAACTTAATTAATACATTATTATTTTCTCTCACAGGAAATTGTGTCTGAAATACAAAATGAAAATACTGCTTTTGCTACAACTTGGGGCGAAATTGTTGGCTTGGTTGAAGACCTTATGAGCGACCAAGACCCACAGAACTTTGAGTTGGTCCTTGATGAACTAAACCTTCAAGTTGATGAACTGGATTCAAACCTCTTATCCTGAGGTAAGAGTTTTACAGCAATATTTTCAAACTTTGATTGAAGACAATACCCACTGAACAATTAAATAACGTTAATTAATACAAGTTATTACCTTCTCTCACAGGAAATTGTGTCTGAAAAAATCAGAAAATGAGTTCTGCTTGATGGTTTAAATAACTACCTTGGAGACTTGGAAAGTTGGGTTTATTTTGAAGACCTTGAAATGCTACCACTCTTTGGGATTTAAACCTATCAAGAAAGTTCTTACTCCCTCTTTCTATGTCATCAAACCTGAAAGCCTTAAAAGACAGAATTGGAAGAAGACAAAAAAAAAAAACGTAAAATATATATATATATATAGGTGGAAATCTCATTTTGAAAAAGACATTGTGTTGGGTGAGGATTGAGTTGGGGTTGAGATTTTGAATGTGAGGGTTGGGGTTGAGATTTTGAATGTGAGGTTGGGACACACACACACACACACACACATCAACAAATGGGGCATAAAGGTTAAGCCTTGACTTTATTCAGTTGAGGGGACCTCTGTGTTTGGGGTTCACAGATTCAAGAACGCCCCCTTGACACACATTATATACTGTTATACACCTCGGACTTGGCCTCGAAAGTGTCCACCCGACACAACGTTGTGTGTATAGTACGAGGGAGTGAAGTGGGACAACTCACAATAAGTCTAAAGGTGGCATATTATATTCTGCTTAGTTTTGTCTTTTGTAATTCCCTGTGGAATAAAATGAACCTAAAATCTCTTCCCTTCCAAATCATATATTTTATAAGTCCAAGGAACCTGTATCTATTAGCATCAACAATTTTAAAAAGCCTGTCTTTCGGCCCATCGCTTCAGTAATGTAACCCTTTTCAAAAATGAGATTTTATATCACCTATATATTCTTACGATATCACCAACTTTGAACTTAGGAGTTTTCTTCGACATTAATCTCTTTTTTCATATTTTAATTTTTGTAAATGTTTCTGATGGCTTCATATTTACATATTGACGTGTAGAATCGTGTCATTATACTTATCCACAATATATCCTGTATCAAAAGATGACCATTGTTGGGGAACCGAGTTGTGTGAAATTTTTATATAGTCTCTTTCTTTTAAGGTACGATTAAAAACGTTCAACAACAACTGCCTTCCCTTCTTATTAAAGGTAACTGTATAATGTAATATACGTTGTTATTTTTTAGAAAAATTGGCATAAATGTCTTCGTTATAAAAACTCTCATACCCTCATCAGTCCAACAATTTTTTAGGTTTTTCTCATTACTTTTTATTAAATATCTGTTGAAAAGCCAACATAAGAGTATTTACCTGTTTTTGTTTTTTAAAGCGACAACCCACGCATGATCTACTTCCTCAAATCAATAACGGTTAAAGACATACTCTGTAATTCCTTATCATTATTGAGTCTTCAATCACCAAATCAGCAGACCAAATAGATATATAATCAACTTCCTTGGAATAAACTTTCCTTTCTCTGAAACTTCTTTCGGTGAATATTGGTTTCATGTAATTCATCAGCTAATTGCTCTTCAGTCTTAATGACACATCATTAGAGGAAAGCCTAAGTAAGTTTTTTTTGGAATTTCCAAGTCCATATTAAGTTTCATATTTAGTACCTAATTCATCGACATTCTTCACGTATGAACCCATCAACTTTCTTTCTCTCAAGGCGTTGGATTTTGCATTGTAGAGACAAATTATACAACATTTCTCTATCGCTTTCTTCATACGTTTTTTCTTCCATACGTTGTGGTATTCCCATAATCAATATCGCGGTCTCATGCACACTTCATCAACTCTCTTGATTGCAAGTTTTACTCCAGGATTTAGGATTGTCTGCCTCATCTAATCTTTTATCCATAAAGTTTGTGCCTGACCACTAGAAAAGAATACCCTGGAAGATGTAATTCCCTGTTGGTATTCCAGTAGTTGTAAATTTACTTCCTGATAAAAACTTTTGTATATCTTCTCCGAGTTTGTGTTTGGAGATAAATTGATTTTTTTTTGAATCCACACACCGAACATATATACCTTTTTGTATAACCCTGTTATTTTTACTTTTAATATATGAAATATTTTTAGTATTAGTTTTCTTTTACATTTGAGACAAATAACACTCATTTATTTATGAGAAAAATTTCTGCAGAGTGCAAAAACCTTTTTAGTTTCCAACATGCACATTTGAATCGATTAATTTTTAAAACATAAAGAATCCTTAGAAATGCTTCTTCACTCTCTCCCTCCATTTATTTAAGAATGAAAACTTGAATTAAAAATGAATAGCTTGACGATGCTAATAGTTTTGTTGAAAGTATTGCAAATAGACATTTTAATTTTTTGTATTCTCCCTGGTGAGATAAGTTAATTTCTCTTTAATACCTTTACCTTTTTTGAATCTCACTGAGTTTCCATATTTTGACATGACATGTCTCCGCTTTTCCTCCCTTCCTTCTCCTCTATTTATCTCATTCTCTCTCTTCTCCTCCCTCTCTCTTTCTCTCCCCCTTTTTCCTCCTTCTCTTTTTTCTCCACCTCTTCTTCTCTCTCTCTCTCTCTTCTAGAGCCCTCTCCTCCTTCCTTCTTCCTTTTCCTCCTCTTCCCTCTCTCCTTCTCTTCAGACTCCTTCCCTCATCCCTTACTATAATCTTCCAGAATCGCTACACCCCATATATGAATATTATACATATATTCATCAGGATTTCTTGTTATTCCTGTATCCAAAAATAATTTTTTTTACAAATACAGGTGAAACCAATAAAATTTCTTTTGAATTTCTAAAAGAGCTCATCTTCTACCTTTTCTTTAACCTTATAATTTTCTTTTCATATTATTTAACATTCTAATTTAAATCTAAAGTTGTCGGGTTTATCAACATCTGCATAATGCCATAATAATCTTTTATTGAAAATATCCTCATATTCTTATGTTGTAGTAAACATATTTATTAAAATACCGAATAATTCCCCTTTACATGCTTTGACACAGGTATGCTTGAACACAGAAAATGATAATTTTCTTGAAGCCTTTCTTTGCTGTCATTTATGTATTACAGGAAATATATGTTAGAATAATATTATGGCACGAAAAAATTGCCACCTCCCCATCTTCCCATAGTTAAACTTTCATTTTGTATTTCCTTACGGTTATATATATATAATCCTTGTTTTTTCTGTTTTCATGAGATAAAACAAGGGCAAAACCATTATTATATTTACATTTTTATTAAATTCTTTTTTATTTGTTGTTTACTACAATCGTGGCTCCCACAAAAACTCATTCTCGATACCAAGTGGATAATATTCTTCCTTACGAGACTGGATTTAATTGTTCCAGGTCTTCAGAGGTTAATTTTAAATGACCAATTATACCCTAAATCATTATTCATATCATACCCCATTGTTCTATTCTCATACAACTACGATACGCCCTTTCCTTTATAAAAATTTATTTTAATTCGAATCTGTGAATTCTTACAGTAAGGACCTGGAGATAATATCAACATCTCTCTTGTATCTTTAGAATACACAGCCGTGCTTTTTTATTTAAGTATATATATTGTGATAAATCGCTTAATCTCACCAAGTCATTCGCCACAGCCAGTCGTGGCTTTTCAGATATAATTTTTTAATTTATAAGCATTTTTCTATGTTAATATTTTTGTTTATATTATATTTATGTGTCGTTCAGCTCTGTGCCTTTGTGTAATAATTCTGATACAAATCAATATCCAGTTCTTGAGATACACCAAAGAGATAGAACCATCTTTACCAACATAAGTCATTTATAGATTAGATTAAAAATAACATCATAAAATACCTTTTATTTTTACAGTTGAGTTGAAATAACACATATAGACATAATTGACCACAACACTTGGAATTTAATTCTTGGACTTGAAATGTTTGATACAACACAACATATTCTGTGTGTAAGAATTTTTATAGTGACTTCAACAGGTGGTGGAAGACCACAAACGACACGTATCAAAAATACATTTAGTCTTGACTATTAAAAATACAAACCTAGTAATAGAGAACCGCTCCCATCATTATACCTTCTAAGTTCATAATAATATTTTCCTTTGTATGTTTTGACACATTTGTTAATTCATCATCTCCTCATACAAATAAATCCTTCACATTATGAATTTTTAATTTCTTACAATATTTGGCAAGTTGCAATTTGAGATGCCAAGTTGTATTCTTTCCAAATTCTTTCAACCACTTCCTATCAATGCTCATTTATTTATTAGAAAGATATAATCCATGATACCTTCTTTTCGTTAATTTTACACTCTGGCTGTGAAGTATAGAAGAAAGCATATCTCCAATCATAACAATCTCGCTTTATCAGGCAGACCTTCAAGTTTTTCAGCAAAATCTACAATTACACCACTTCCACTAATTTGTTTCTCCAACTCTTTGTTATGTCTTTCCAATTCTTTTTGAGCCTGGAGTTGAGCCTTCCTTTCGTTGGGCAGTTTTGACCGCTGTTGAAATACCACCCGTCAATGCTCCCAACCGCACTTAAACCAGCAAATAAAGGAATTAGAAATGGGAGAAATCCTCCACTGCCTCTCTCTTATTGAATATTTTTTCAACATTGGTTTTGTCATTTTAATTTTAAGTGAGCCAGTGTCATTCAAGATTTTAACCTGTTCTCTTGTGAGCAAAACATCAATTCTTACTGCTCCTTTTCTCTGAATTGTATTAACGTTAATCGTACAAGGCTTTTGATTTTGAACACAAGATGATAGTTTATGAAGATTGATTTGATTAACATATACCCCAGTTGGTACTTTTGCCACTCATTTATTTAACAAAAAATTATGTGAGACTAATCATCACAATTCATTATCTGTATTAATCTGCAATTCTGTTTCTTCCAAAAGCAAACAATATGTATCAACTTCTTCGCTTCTCTCCTCTTTTCAATGTATAGGGAAGTATCCACTGATTAGACTTTATAGTTTCTTTTTGAGCGCTCAGGTCAAACGTATAGATTGTATACAAACTTTTAAATGCTGTCATATCCAAAATAGGTTCTTTATTTCCATTACTTTCACACACCTTTTGGTAAGACTTGTATGCTTCCAGCAAAATCATTTTTTCCCAATTAATTTCCAATCTATCTCGTGGATAAAATGTTCCATCTAGAGAAACGCGAAGTTGTTTCACCTAGCATTATCACTCAATGCATTATTCTTATCAGTCGCAGTATCACCATCTGGCTTTTTAAAAATCATCCACAGATATCGTGGCTTTCCTTCCAGAACACCCAAATTCCACGTGTAAGTAGTTTGATTGAGTTTAACGTGTTGACATCTTCTTTTGAGGTATGATACACTGAGTGGTTTTTTTGAGTTAAGTCTTCGATTCAACATCTCTTCTGTTTTAAGATTAGGAGTATATTCACTGATATACCAACTCATCTCCTCAATTACAAATTTATTCTGATCACCAAAAGCATTACCAACACCAAAAAGCAATCTATTTTCATTATCATTCCTTTGTAGTTGAAATCTAATTTTAAGACCATACAGAACTTTATCATAATCACAAAATCCAAATATACCTTTAAGAGGAACTGCCACAGTAAAACTATTTTCTGCTTTTGTATCATCATTATACATTCTTTTCCTTTGAATATATCCAGGGTCTGTGTTTGTTCCCGTTGACATATCAGGAATAAAACCTTCGACAGACCCCTTTCCCATTCTATCACTGAATGTATAGAGTGTAAATTTCATCATTTCAGATACAGCAGAGACATAATCAACCGCTTCAACTTCTTGTGTTCCAATATACAATCGCACACTATCAAACATTTTCCAGAAGAAATCATTTACAAGTGTAGCGTTTGTGTTATTCCCAGCCTTAGTGAATTTAAATTTACACAACAAGAAACTTTCGGAGAGATTCAAATAGGTTTGTTGATTATTTATTTCAAAACTTTTTGTACCATTTGTATTCCAGTCTGTTCCAGTTATTGCATTTACCTTGAAGTAATCTTCTTTTTTAGTGGAGTTTGAGATAATAATAGTATCATCCAAATCATAGATACTATCAATTGCTTCCATACTTGTATTTATTTAGGAAAAAGATGTTAAAACTTTTGAAACCCTGATGCAAGTATTTGAATTATTTTCTGTCGTTCTTGGGGACAACTGAGTTTTACCTTTCTTAATTTCTTTTTATTGCTTGTAATTTATGAGATTCTTTCTGAGCATCTTTATACTCTTTACAGCACCTGCTACATTTCCCACAGCAGAAGCAGTTGAACCAATTAGGTCTTTATGTTTAAGAATAGTTGAACCAATACCCATGAGAGTATCAAGTATCCCATCTCCTCTAAATTGATGTCCAACACCCCTTTCTCTCTCAGGTTTATAGTATCCTCTACCAAGATACATACCTTCACTTGTAGTACGTGGGGAAAGGAAACATCCCATCCCCTGTAATTATTTTATATTTTCCCAACTCGTGCTTCCTCACAATAACCATCGTATTTATTTATTGAAAAACTTCACGTAGGTGAATTCTGATGGATATAACTTCTCCATTAAAAGAGAGATCACACGATTATCTTGGTCGGTTATCCTAAAATTTACTCTGTGTATGGTTTTTCCTGACACAGGTAGATAAACCAAATTTTTAGGCTCCATATTGAATTTATAACCAATTGGGGTTGAGTATGCGCTGAATGAAAATATTGTATTTGTTTTTAATCCATCATTATAAGCACCATCAATCAAATCACAGTGAATTAACACCGAATTTATTCCTGAGGATATTTGAATGACATTATCACTGTAAAACGTCCCATTAGTTTCAATCTTTCTTGAGGAGAAACCTAATAACTCTCTAAATGAATTATCAATTCTGAAATCAACCTTGTAGTTATTTTTAACTTTAATCGTTGATTTTGAAGTATGTTTTTGAATGTTTATAATAATATTTTTGGTTCATCACCCTGTTCTTTCATAAGACGAGCAATTTCGAAGATATTTGAGAAATCTCGTATGTCTCCGGGTGAGACTGTTATCGCTTTTGTATCCACTTCCCGGATTATAACTAAACTTGTCATTTTTCTCGGTTATATTAAATAAGGTATTATAAGTCTCCATGGACAATAAAGATGCCTCATATTCTTTTGTTGTGTCAAGTTGTAGTGGGTATGGGAATGAAGATGTGTGGTCGCTTGTTGTGAAATTAAAACTCAGGATTGTGCTTCTCATCTTATTTAATATGAGATAAAATGTCTTTATATTGAGATTTATTAATTATTTTCATGTTCATCAACTGGTCTAAAATGGCTGATGCTTCATTAAAACAATTGTTATTTCCAGCCTTCTTACTGCCGAACAACAATAACAGTCTATTAACTAATTGCGATGGGTCATTTGGAAGAAAACTAATACCTGAACCAAGGATACTTAAAGCCTGAATAATGTGTTTCTCCTTCTCATTCTTCCTACTTTTACCAGAAAGAATAACCTTATAATTTAGAGTGTTCAGCAAATCAATATATACTCTATCATCATTATTTTCCATATCCAATGGTTTATCAATATACTTTGATTCATCCCTCACAGTTGAACCTTGTCTTCCATCTTTGTGAGAAGAAACATTAATCTCGGAGTTAGTTTAACAGGGGTTGAGCAGAACTTAAGAACCTTAATTCATCATTAAATATCAATACCTTTTCTTGAACAAGATGAAATATTGCTGGTTGTTCTGTTGGAATGAGTCCTGCTTTGGTTTTTGAATCCGCTGAATATTCATTGTTTTGAACAGCATTCACAATATAATCAGGGGTTGATTAATCTCTTCCAGTTGTTGAAATAAACCTTCATCATGTTCTAATTCTCCAATATGCTCTAATTCTTCCTCCGTCATTTGACTGAAATCTTTTAACATTTGAAGCTTTCTGGGAGTATATTCTACTGTGGGAACTGTGGAAACATCTTTCATTTTTTCTTGGGAAGTTTTTAAATGTGGTTTATTAAATTTCTCTTGTTTTTTCAAATGCTTCTTCGCCCGTTAGTTTCTGTCTGGCGTTTCTTCTTTATGTCTTCCTGTTGTTTTACAACTTTTGAAACCAACTCTTGATGTTCCTTAAATCTTCTTGCTCTTTCTTTTGTATCCATTTATTTATTGTAAAATATCATTTAATGAATTGTAAAGATCAACAGGGAAATTTTCCTTTTCTTCATCATTCAAGTAGATGTGTTCAAATAAATCCTTTTCTTTAAATATTTCATCAAATTCTTTATTAACATTAATGCGAAGTTGTAATTTCTTCTTCACTAATCCTTGCATCTCTGCTTTTCATACGCTTGTGTTGAGTTTCTTCATCAACATCAAAACCGAATGATAAAATCTTCACTCCGCTCAGATATTTAATAATTTGTCTCTCGTTCCTTCTGGATTAGTTTCTAATATCCCAACACCACCAGATTTTAGTTTCTTTAACTCACTCTTACAATGTGAATATTTTGTTGTACCAAGAGAAACCTCCTCAAATATTTGTCCTTCATTCCTCAATCGCATATGTTCCTCCACTGAAATATAGTGATAATCTTCACCTTTACTTCTCCAGGTCTTATTGCTCTAGTTGTTGTTGATACAATGCGTATCACGGGTGTTTTTTAAGTAAATTTACAATATTCTCATTTGTACTACACAAGAACCTTGATTTATGAAAGTTTTTTCCAGAAGCAGATTTACCCACAAGATTTATAATAATAGTTGTCATTTATATATGTAATTGTTTATAAAACAAAAAATATATCCCTTAATATCTCATCTTGTTTCACAACAATATATTTATATTTTTCAGTCGTGGTGCTTCATATAATCCTCAAATTTCTTTTTACTACATAATGTAGAACAATTATCTCTCCAAAATTATTGATATCTATTGAATTTAACTTGAATAAAATAAAAGTATTAGCATTGTTTCTGATGGAACGACGAGGAAGTTGGAAAGTACGATTGACTAAGATAAATACAATTACAAGAAGAATGTCTCCTCTTGTGTAGTAGCTGTCCATTACCGTTTGGTTTCTCTCATTAACACAATCATCAAAGATAACGAGGTTCTTTTTTGATTTATCCAAATCTTGGGGAGACGGTATATCATCCGTATTATCACTAAGAATACAAGTTATAAGATTTGATTTCTTTTTACATCTCTGTGTATCACAAAATAGTTGAATTATATCTTCAATGTTATAATCATTTAGGTTTTTTTGACGTTTAAATAAACCTATTATATCTTCTTTTGAAGACCAGCATTAAAACCTTGTGAGAGTAGTTGATACTCTGGTTGAAAACTCGACTTTGTGAAAATTATTAAATTATCATAATCTAAAAAGTTGGGAGTGAGGAGCATTTTAAAAGTAAGCAGGTTTTTCCACATCCACTTGAACCAACTATGAGACATCTTAATGAATTTGGGAGATTTTTATGGTTGTTAAATTTTATCTTATTTTCCCAAATAGGTAAAAAATCATTCATTTATATATTTGAAAAACAGGTTATTTAATTTATTATTGGCTTTTTTAGAAACTCTATATTTTATCCTAAGTTCAGGTTTAATTTCAAGATAATCCATTATTTTATTTATACAATATCTTGTGTTGATATTTCCCTGAAAATTACATCCATGAATAATATACAACAACAATCCTTTGAACATTTCTCTTATACGTTCAGTTTCTTCCTTGCAAGGAAAGGTGTGTTATCATCCTCATACTTTACATTCATTTCTCTAATCAATCTTGTAAAGTAATTCATTTTTGGTGTAAATCTAAAAGAATTATTTTCCTTTTTATATTTTTTATTATCATTAATTAGAAGATAATCACAGAATATACATTGTTTATAGGCTTTTGACTCTGTGTTTAATCCCTGTCTTTCACACGCAGGACAATTCTCAAATTTGTCATATGGAGAATCAGGAAAGTCTAGCATATTTATAAAGTAAAACTTTACTTAAACTGAAATTCATCTATACTTTCAGTTGTATATTACCATCGATATCAATATACTTTTTTCATTATCAGATTCAACGACAACATTTTTTATATTAAAGGTAATTTTAAAATTATCGTTAACTACTATTGAACGAAATGTCATTTCACCTGATATATTAACATCCTTTATTTCATCAAGATTTACATCTTTAGGGTTGTTGAAAAAATACAAATTTCTCCTTGCATATTACAGATGGTCTTATCTTTTCTTTCTAAAGCTTCATCCATAAGGTTTTTGTTCTTTGATACTTTTTCTTGTTTCATTGCTTTTTCTAGTTTTGAATATATTACTAGAAGGAGAGGAGAAACTTTTGTTAGAGATACTTTAATTGATGTTCTACCAGGTATACTAAAAGCCCTTCCACTGAAGGAAATTGAAGAACTCATATTATTTACCATAATAGTTTTTATCCAATAGTTGTTATATTTATCTTTGTTCAATTTTACATCCTTGACATATTTCTCAGTATCTTTAACAGATGAAGAGATTGATTGAAACTTGTCTTTTGTGTCTTGAAACATTGTATTTATTAAGTGAAAAAGTTGGAGGATAAAATGTTTTTAAGCACAGATTCACCTATAAATTAAACGAAATTTTCATCAAGAAAATTTTAGTTTAAGCAAAGTTTTATTCTATAAATATGGTGAATACAACGTACTGCGATGTTTGTAATCACGAATATAAACATTATAGAAAACACCTCCGAACCAACAAACACACATTTAATCTATTTCATCAAATATCTCCTCTTGAGTTGGAAAGAAAACATTGTGATATCTGTTCAAAGGATGTTTTGAAGAGTAGTTATAATCAACATCTTCAATCACAAAAACACAAGAAAAATGAGTTTAAAGTAAAGGGAGACTATTATATTAAAAACACTGATGAGGCATTTAAAGGGCATATAAAAATAAGGATTTTTCAATTTGGAGAACCCGGTCCATCATCAATAGCTGAATCAATTGAAATAGTGAAACCCGATGTTGAAAAATTTATTAAAAAGACATTAAAAGAAATAAAAACTTTAAAGTTTTATATGGGAGTGAAAATGAATATGAAAAGACAAGATGAAGAACAAACTCCTTATATGAGAACAGATCTTCATTTTATAACATCATTTCAAGATTTTTTGAATAGTGGGGTTTATGAAGAACTATCAAGACAAGAGGAGGATGTTGATAATACAGTGGTAGGAAGTGGATTCAATATTTAAATAATGATCGTTTTAGATATACACATTCTAAAAATCAAACCCTCTTAAAGCTTCTTCTTATATTGAATTACCAAAAGAAATAAAACTAAAGAAGGCAGTTGTTAATATTAAGAACAATGATAATAAATGTTTTCTCTGGTCTGTTCTTGCTCACTTACATCCACCAAAATGTAATTCAGAAAGAGTAAAACAATATATGAAATATGAGAATACCTTGGACATTAAAGATTTTAAATTCCCAATGCCATTAACAGATATTCCTAAATTTGAGAAAAAGAATAATCTTTCTATTAATGTATATGGATTAACGGATACAAACAAAGTTCAAATATTAAAAATTTCAAACAACTATAAAAATGAAGAAACACACATTGACCTTTTATATTTTAGTGTTGGAAAGAATTCACATTACACATACATCAATAATTTATCAAGATTAATCTCTTCTCAGGTATTCAGAACAGCAAACAAAATATATCCTTGTAAGCGATGTCTTAATTCATTTCATACAAAAGAACGATTAGAACAACATTCAAAATATTGTAGTAATCATAAATCAGCTGTAATTACAATGCCTAAACCTGGTGAAAAGATTTATTTTGAAGATTATAATAAATCTATCATGCACCCATTTGTGATATACGCTGATTTTGAATGTATCCTTAAAAAGATAAATACTGCTTCTCCTAATCCAAAAGAACCATATACAAATAAATATCAAAAACATATTCCTTGTGGTTTCTGTTATTATATCAAATCATCTGTTGGAGAAAAGTATAACAAACTTGAACATTATCGTGGAAAAAATGCTTCACAAGAGTTTGTAAAACGATTAGAAAAGGATTGTATAAGACTCACTAAATTAATGAAAGAAACAAATGAACCGATGAAATTAACCAAAGAAGAAAAATTAGAATTTAGAATGAACAATATCTGTCATATTTGTGAGGGGGAAATTAAGGAGTCTAAAGTTAGAGACCATTGTCATCTTACTGGTAAATATAGAGGTCCCGCTCATTCCTGTTGTAATCTTAATTATAAATTACCTTCTTTTATTCCAGTCTTTCTTCACAACAGCGCCAACTATGATACACATCTATTTATAAATGAACTTTCAAAAACACCAGGGAATATTTCTGCTATAACAAACACAAGTCAAAAGTATATTTCATTTTCAAAAATGATATTCACAAAACCTTTAACTCGTATTAGGTTTTTAGATTCTTACAAGTTTATGGGAACACCACTAGCCTACCTCGCATCAAATCTAAGCTCCACGGACTCTTTTCCAAATCTTAATTCATTCTTTCCAAAAGAGGAAATTCTCACTCAAGAGGAAATTCAGATTAAAGAGAGAATTCAAAGTAAAGAGGAAACTCTAATTAATGAAGAAATTCTAACTGAAGATGAAATTCTAATTATAAAGAAAATTCGAACTAAAGAGGAAATTCAGATTAAAGATGAAATTCTGATTAAAGAAGGAATTCTTACGAGAGAGGAAATTCAAACAAGGAATGAAATTCAAAGTAAAGAGAAAATTCTTACAAGTAAGGGAATTTATCCTTATGATTATATGGATTCATTTATGAGATTTAAAGAAACACAACTTCCTTCAAAAGAAAGTTTCTATAATAACCTTTATGAAGAAGAGATAAGTGATAAGGAATATAAACACGCACAAGAAATATGGAAAATATTTAAGATAAAGAACCTTGGAGAATATCACGATTTATATCTAAAAACAGATGTTTTATTGTTAGCTGATGTGTTTGAAGCTTTTAGATCACTCTGTCATAATAAAAATTGTTATGGATTAGATCCTGCCC
>NW_028222142.1:5000-20000 GCF_056783735.1 Eptatretus burgeri
AACCTCTTATCTATTGAGGTAAGATTTTTTATTTTCCTATTTTCAAACTTTGATTGAAGCATACTCATTTAATAATTAAATAACTTAATTAATACATTATTATTTTCTCTCACAGGAAATTGTATCTGAAATACAAAATGAAAATACTGCTTTTGCTACAACTTGGGGGAAATTGTTGGCTTGGTTGAAGACCTTATGAGCGACCAAGACCTTGAGTGGGATGACTTTGGTGTTCCTTGGAACTCTCTGTCTTGTATGGAACTAAACCTTCAAGTTGATGAACTGGATTCAAACCTCTTATCTATTGAGGTAAGATTTTTTATTTTCCTATTTTCAAACTTTGATTGAAGCATACTCATTTAATAATTAAATAACTTAATTAATACATTATTATTTTCTCTCACAGGAAATTGTGTCTGAAATACGAAATGAAAATACTGCTTTTGCTACAACTTGGGGCGAAATTGTTGGCTTGGTTGAAGACCTTATGAGCGACCAAGACCCACAGAACGAGTTCGTCCTTGATGACCCAACCAAAGAGTTATACCTTGGAGACCAGCAAAATCCTGAAAAAGAGTTTTACAGCAATAGTACTCATTGTGAGTTATCAAGACAATACCCACTGAACAAGTTATACCTTGATGAGTCAGAATACAAGTTTTACCTTGGAGACTCACAAATTTTGAAAAAATCAAGAAATGAGTTCTGCCTTGATGGTTTAAATAACTACCTTGGAGACTCAGGAAAAGGGTTCTGCCAAGATGGTTCTAAATATGGGGCCTACCTTGGAGACTCACAAATTTTAAAAAAATCAGTAAATGAGTTCTACCTTGATGGTTTAAATAACTACCTTGGAGACTCAGGAAAAGGGTTCTGCCAAGATGGTTCTAAATATGGGGCCTACCTTGGAGACTCACAAATTTTGAAAAAATCAGTAAATGAGTTATCCTTAAGAGACTTTGTAAGTTGGTTTTACTTTGAATACTTGAAATGTGGGTTCTGGATTGATAACTCACAATGTGATACATATCTTGGAAACTCAACGGGAATGTGGTTATACCTTGAAGACTTGGAAAGTTGGGTTTATGTTGGACACTTGAAACTTTTTTGGGGGCTTTTATTTATTTATTTATTTATTTATTATTATTATTATTTTATTTATTTATATTTTGGAGACTTTTGGAGTTGCTATCACTCTTTGGGATCTAAACCTATCGATGTAGTTCTTTGTCGGATGGTGCTTGATGGGAGCAAGATCAAGAAAGTTCTGGGAAGAAAGTGCAGGCTTACTCCCCCTTTCTACGTCATCAAACCTGAAAGCCTTAAAAGACAGAATTGGAAGAAGAAAAAAAACGTAAAAATATATATATATATATATATAGGTGGAAATCTCATTTTGAAAAAGACATTGTGTTGGGCGAGGATTGAGTTGGGGTTGAGATTTTGAATGTGAGGGTTGGGGTTGAGATTTTGAATGTGAGGGTTGGGACACACACACATACACATCAACAAACAAAAGTTAAGCCTTGACTATTCAGTTGAGGATTCTGTGTTTGGGGTTCACAGATCTAAGAACGTCCCCCTTGACACACATTATATACTGTTATACACCTCGGACTTGGCCCTCGAGTGTCCACAACGATGTATAGTAGGAGGGAGTGAAGCGCCAACCTATTGCTCCCATTACACACACACACACACACACACACACACACACACAAACAAAAGTTAAACCTTGACTATTCAGTTGAGGATTCTGTGTTTGGGGTTCACAGATCTAAGAACGTCCCCCTTGACACACATTATATACTGTAATACACCTCGGACTTGTCCCTCTAGTGTCCACAAAGGTGTATTATCTGCTTAGTTTTGTCTTTTGTAATTCCTGTGAATAAAATGAACCTAAAATCTCTTCCCCTTCCAAATCATATATTTTATAAGTCCAAGGAACTGTATCTATTACATCAACAATTTTAAAAAGTTCTTTCGTCCATCGTTCAGTAAAACCCTTTTCAAAATGAGATTTCCACCTATATATTCTTACGATATCACCAACTTTGAACTTAGGTTTTCTGACATTAATCTCTTTTTCATATTTTAATTTTGTAAATGTTTCTGATGGCTTCATATTCGTTGACGTGTGAATCGTGTCATTATACTTATCCACAATATCCTGAATAAAAGATGACCATTGTTGTGAACCGAGTTGTGTGAATTTTTTATATAGTCTCTCTTTTAAGGTACGATTAAAACGTTCAACAACAACTGCCTTCCCTTCATTAAAGGTACTGTATAATGTAATACTGTTATTTTTTAGAAAATTCATAAATGTCTTGTTATAAAACTCTCTACCCTCATCAGTCCACAATTTCTTAGGTTTTCTCTTACTTTTATTAAATATCTGTTGAAAAGCTAACATAAGAGTATTACCTGTTTTGTTTTTTAAAGGGACAACCCACGCATATCTACTCCTCAAATCAATAACGGTTAAAGCATACTTGTACCCCTTATCATTATTGAGTTCAATCAAATCAGCAGACCAGATATAATCAACTTCCTTGGAATAAACTTTCCTTCTCTGAAACTTTGTGAATATTGGTTTATGTAATTCATCAGCTAATTGCTCTTCAGTCTTAATGGTATCATTAGAGCCTATAAGTTTTTTGAATTTCCAAGTCCAAGTTTCAATTTAGCACTAATCATCTTCTTCACGATGAACCTATCAACTTTTTCTCTCAAGGTTGGATTTTGTATCAGAGACAAATTATACAACATTTCTCTATCGGCTTCATGCTTTTCTTCCAACGTTGTGGTATTCCCATAATCAATATCGTGTCTCATGCACACTTCATCAACTCTATTGATTGGTTTACTCCAGGATTTAGGATTGTCTGCCTCATCTAATCTTTTATCCAAGTTTGTGCCTGGACCACAGAAAGAATACCCTGGAAGATGTAATTCCCCTGGTATTCCAGTAGTTGTAAATTTACTTCCTGATAAAAACTTTTGTATATCTCCTCCGAGTTTGTGTTTGGAGATAAATTGATTTTTTTGAACCACACACCGAACATATACCTTTTTGTATAACCCTGTTATTTTTACTTTTAATATATGAAATATTTTTAGTATTAGTTTTCTTTTTACATTTGAGACAATAACTCATTTATTTATGAGAAAAATTCCTGCAGAGTGCAAAAACCTTTTTAGTTTCCAACATGCACATTTGAATCTTAATTTTTAAAACATAAAGAATCCTTAGAAATGCCTTCACTCTCTCCTCCATTTATTTAAGAAAAAACTTGAATTAAAATGAATAGCTTGACGATGCTAATAGTTTTATTGAAAGTATTGCAAATAGACTTGTTAATTCTTTGTATTCCTCCTCGGTGGGTTGAGTTATTTTCTGTAATACCTCTATTCTTTTTTGAATCTCACTGGTTTCCATACTATAATATTTATTTATTCTCTCTCTTTCCTCCCTCTCCTCCCTCTCTCTCTTCTCTTTTTCCTCCTTCTCTTTCTTCTCCCTCTCCTCCTTCTCTCTCTTCTCTCTTTCCTCCTTCTCTTTCTTCTCTCTTTCCTCCTTCTCTCTCTTCTCCTTTTCCTCCTTCTCTTTCTTCTCCCTCTCTCTCTTCTCTCTTTCCTCCCTCTCTCTATTCTCTCTTTCCTCCTTCTCTCTCTCCTCCTTCTCCTTTTCCTCCTCTTCCCTCTCTTCTTCAACTCCTTCCTCATCCCTTACTATCCTTGAATCGTTTACACCCCATAGAATATTATACATATATTCATCAGGATTTCTTGTTATTCCTGTATCCAAAATAATTTTTTTACAACAGGAAACCAATAAAATTTCTTTTGAATTTCTAAAAGAGCCTTACCTTTTCTTAACCTTATAATTTTTTCATTATTTAACATTCTAATTAAATCTAAAGTTGTCGGTTTATCAACATCAGCATAATGCCAATCTTTTATTGAAAATACCTCATTCTTATGTTGTAGAACATATTTATTAAAATACCGAATACCCTTTTCTTGAAGGTATGCTTGGACACAGAAATGATAATTTTCTTGAAGCCTTCTTGCTGTCATTTATGTATTAGAAATATATGTTAGAATAATATTATGGCACGAAACACCTCCCCATCTTCCCATAGTTAAATCATTTTGTATTTCCTTACTTATTATATATAATCCTGTTTTTTCTGTTTTCATGAGATAAACAAGGGCAAAACCATTATTATATTTACCCTTATTAAATTCTTTTATTTGTTGCTTACTAATCGTGGCTCCACAAAACTCATTCTCGATACCAAGTGGATAATATTCTTCCTTACGAGACTGATTTAATTGTTCCAGGTCTTCGAGGTTAATTTTAAATGACCAATTATACCCTAAATCATTCATATCATACCCCCATTGTTCTATTCTCATACAAACGATACGCCCTTCTTTATAAAAATTTATTTTAATTCGAACTGTGAATTCTGTATGACCTGGAGATAATATCAACACTTCTGTATCTTTAGAATACACAGCCGTTTTATTTAAGTATATATATTGTGATAAATCGCTTAATCTCACCAAGTCATTCGCGTCAGTCGGGCTTGGATAATTTTTTAATTTATAAGCATTTTTCATGTTAATATTTTTGTTTATATTATATTTATGTCGTTCAGCCTGTGCCTTTGTGTAATAATTTGATAAATCAATATCCAGTTCTTGAGATACACCAAAGATAGAACCATCTTTACCAACATAAGTCATTTATATTAGATTAAAAATAATATCATAAAATTTTTTATTTTTGTTGAGTTGAAATAACACATACAGACATAATTGACCACAACATTTGGAATTTAATTCTTGGACTTGAAATGTTTGATAAACACCATTCTGTAAGAATTTTATGACTTCAACAGGTGGTGGAAGACCAAAACTATCAAAATAATATTTGTCTTGACTATTAAAAATACAAACCCAATGAGAACCGTTCCCATCATTATCTTCTAAGTTCATAATAATATTCTTTGTATGTTTCGACACATTTGTTAATTCATCTCTCATACAAATAACCACATTATGAATTTTTAATTTCTTACAATATTTGGCAAGTTGTAAATTTGATGTTGTATTCTTTCCAAATTCTTTCAACCACTCATCAATGCTCATTTATTTATTAGAAAGATATAATCCATTACCTCTTTTCGTTAATTTTACACCTGCTTGTGCTATAGAAGAAAGCATATCTCCAACTAACAATCTCGCTTTATCAGGCAGACCTTCAAGTTTTTCAGCAAAATCTACAATTACACCACTTCCACTAATTTGTTTCTCCAACTCTTTGTTATGTCTTTCCAATTCTTTTTGAGCCTGGAGTTGAGCCTTCCTTTCGTTGGCAGTTTTGACCGCTGTTGAAATACCACCCGTCAATGCTCCAACCGCACTTAAACCAGCAAATAAAGGAATTAGAAATGGGAGAAATCCTCCACTCGTCTCTCTTATTGAATATTTTTTCAACATTGGTTTTGTCATTTTAATTTTAAGTGAGCCAGTGTCATTCAAGATTTTAACCTGTTCTCTTGTGAGCAAAACATCAATTCTTACTGCTCCTTTTCTCTGAATTGTATTAACGTTAATCGTACAAGGCTTTTGATTTTGAACACAAGATGATAGTTTATGAAGATTGATTTGATTAACATATACCCCAGTTGGTACTTTGCCACTCATTTATTTAACAAAAAATTATGTGAGACTAATCATCACACCATTATCTGTATTAATCTGCAATTCTGTTTCTTCCAAAAGCAAACAATATGTATCAACTTCTTCACTCTCTCCTCTTTCAATGTATAGGGAAGTATCCACTCGATTAGACTTTATAGTTTCTTTTTGAGCGCTCAGGTCAAACGTATAGATTGTATACAAACTTTTAAATGCTGTCATATCCAAAATAGGTTCTTTATTTCCATTACTTTCACACACCTTTTGGTAAGACTTGTATGCTTCAGCAAAATCATTTTTTTCCCAATTAATTTCCAATCTATCTCGTGGATAAAATGTTCCATCTAGAGAAACGCGAAGTTGTTTCACCTTAGCATTATCACTCAATGCATTATTCTTATCAGTCGCAGTATCACCATCTGGCTTTTTAAAAATCATCCACAGATATCGTGGCTTTCCTTCCAGAACACCCAAATTCCACGTGTAAGTAGTTTGATTGAGTTTAACGTGTTGACATCTTCTTTTGAGGTATGATACACTGAGTGGTTTCTTTGAGTTAAGTCTTCGATTCAACATCTCTTCTGTTTTAAGATTAGGAGTATATTCACTGATATACCAACTCATCTCCTCAATTACAAATTTATTCTGATCACCAAAAGCATTACCAACACCAAAAAGCAATCTATTTTCATTATCATTCCTTTGTAGTTGAAATCTAATTTTAAGACCATACAGAACTTTATCATAATCACAAAATCCAAATATACCTTTAAGAGGAACTGCCACAGTAAAACTATTTTCTGCTTTTGTATCATCATTATACATTCCTTTCCTTTGAATATATCCAGGGTCTGTGTTTGTTCCCGTTGACATATCAGGAATAAAACCTTCGACAGACCCCTTTCCCATTCTATCACTGAATGTATAGAGTGTAAATTTCATCATTTCAGATACAGCAGAGACATAATCAACCGCTTCAACTTCTTGTGTTCCAATATACAATCGCACACTATCAAACATTTTCCAGAAGAAATCATTTACAAGTGTAGCGTTTGTGTTATTCCCAGCCTTAGTGAATTTAAATTTACACAACAAGAAACTTTCGGAGAGATTCAAATAGGTTTGTTGATTATTTATTTCAAAACTTTTTGTACCATTTGTATTCCAGTCTGTTCCAGTTATTGCATTTACCTTGAAGTAATCTTCTTTTTTAGTGGAGTTTGAGATAATAATAGTATCATCCAAATCATAGATACTATCAATTGCTTCCATACTTGTATTTATTTAGGAAAAAAGATGTTAAAACTTTTGAAACCCTGATCCAAGTATTTGAATTATTTTCTGTCGTTCTTGGGGGGACAACTGAGTTTTACCTTTCTTAATTTCTTTTATTGCTTGTAATTTATGAGATTCTTTCTGAGCATCTTTTATACTCTTTACAGCACCTGCTACATTTCCCACAGCAGAAGCAGTTGAACCAATTAGGTCTTTATGTTTAAGAATAGTTGAACCAATACCCATGAGAGTATCAATTATCCCATCTCCTCTAAATTGATGTCCGACACCCCTTTGTCTCTTAGGTTTATAGTATCCTCTACCAAGATACATACCTTCACCCTTGTAGTACGGGGAAAGGAACATCCCATCCCCTGTAATTATTTTATATTTTCCCAACTCGTGCTTCCTCACAATAACCATCGTATTTATTTATTGAAAAACTTCACGTAGGTGAATTCTGATGGATATAACTTCTCCATTAAAAGAAATCACACGATTATCTTGGTCGGTTATCCTAAAATTTACTCTGTGTATGGTTTTTCCTGACACAGGTAGATAAACCAAATTTTTAGGTTCCATATTGAATTTATAACCAATTGGGGTTGAGTATGCGCTGAATGAAAATATTGTATTTGTTTTTAATCCATCATTATAAGCACCATCAATCAAATCACAGTGAATTAACACCGAATTTATTCCTGAGGATATTTGAATGACATTATCACTGTAAAACGTCCCATTAGTTTCAATCTTTTTTGAGGAGAAACCTAATAACTCTCTAAATGAATTATCAATTGTGAAATCAACCTTGTAGTTATTTTTAACTTTAATCGTTGATTTTGAAGTATGTTTTTGAATGTTTATAACAATATTTTTTGGTTCATCACCCTGTTCTTTCATAAGACGAGCAATTTCGGAAGATATTTGAGAAATCTCGTATGCTCCGGGTGAGACTGTTATCGCTTTGTATCCACTTCCCGGATTATAACTAAACTTGTCATTTTTCTCGGTTATATTAAATAAGGTATTATAAGTCTCCATGGACAATAAAGATGCCTCATATTCTTTTGTTGTGTCAAGTTGTAGTGGGTATGGGAATGAAGATGTGTGGTCGCTTGTTGTGAAATTAAAACTCAGGATTGTGCTTCTCATCTTATTTAATATGAGATAAAATGTCTTTATATTGAGATTTATTAATTATTTTCATGTTCATCAACTGGTCTAAAATGGCTGATGCTTCATTAAAACAATTGTTATTTCCAGCCTTCTTACTGCCGAACAACAATAACAGTCTATTAACTAATTGCGATGGGTCATTTGGAAGAAAACTAATACCTGAACCAAGGATACTTAAAGCCTGAATAATGTGTTTCTCCTTCTCATTCTTCCTACTTTTACCAGAAAGAATAACCTTATAATTTAGAGTGTTCAGCAAATCAATATATACTCTATCATCATTATTTTCCATATCCAATGGTTTATCAATATACTTTGATTCATCCCTCACAGTTGAACCTTGTCTTCCATCTTTTGTGAGAAGAAACATTAATCTCGGAGTTAGTTTAACAGGGGGTTGAGCAGAACTTAAGAACCTTAATTCATCATTAAATATCAATACCTTTTCTTGAACAAGATGAAATATTGCTGGTTGTTCTGTTGGAATGAGTCCTGCTTTGGTTTTTGAATCCGCTGAATATTCATTGTTTTGAACAGCATTCACAATATAATCAGGGGGTTGATTAATCTCTTCCAGTTGTTGAAATAAACCTTCATCATCATATTCTAATTCTCCTAAATGCTCTAATTCTTCCTCCGTCATTTGACTGAAATCTTTTAACATTTGAAGCTTTCTAGGAGTATATTCTACTGTGGGAACTGTGGAAACATCTTTCATTTTTCTTGGGAAGTTTTTAAAAGTGGTTTAAAAAATTTCTCTTGTTTTTTTTCAAATGCTTCTTCGCCCGTTAGTTTCTGTCTGCGTTTCTTCTTTATGTCTTCCTGTTGTTTTACAACTTTTGAAACCAACTCTTGATGTTCCTTAAATCTTCTTGCTCTTTCTTTTGTATCCATTTATTTATTGTAAAATATCATTTAATGAATTGTAAAGATCAACAGGGAAATTTTCCTTTTCTTCATCATTCAAGTAGATGTGTTCAAATAAATCCTTTTCTTTAAATATTTCATCAAATTCTTTATTAACATTAATGCGAGTTGTAATTTCTTCTTCACTAATCCTTGCATCTCTGCTTTTCATACGTTTGCGTTGAGTTTCTTCATCAACATCAAAACCGAATGATAAAATCTTCACTCCGCTCAGATATTTAATAATTTGTCTCTTTCCTTCTGGATTAGTTTCTAATATCCCAACACCACCAGATTTTAGTTTCTTTAACTCACTCTTACAATGTGAATATTTTGTTGTACCAAGAGAAACCTCCTCAAATATTTGTCCTTCATTCCTCAATCGCATATGTTCCTCCACTGAAATATAGTGATAATCTTCACCTTTTACTTCTCCAGGTCTTATTGCTCTAGTTGTTGTTGATACAATGCGTATCACGGGGTGCTTTTTAAGTAAATTTACAATATTCTCATTTGTACTACACAAGAACCTTGATTTATGAAAGTTTTTTCCAGAAGCAGATTTACCCACAAGATTTATAATAATAGTTGTCATTTATATATGTAATTGTTTATAAAACAAAAAATATATCCCTTAATATCTCATCTTGTTTCACAACAATATATTTATATTTTTCAGTCGTGTGCTTCATATAATCCTCAAATTTCTTTTTACTATATAATGTAGAACAATTATCTCTCCAAAAATTATTGATATCTATTGAATTTAACTTGAATAAAATAAAAGTATTAGCATTGTTTCTGATGGAACGACGAGGAAGTTGAAAGTACGATTGACTAAGATAAATACAATTACAAGAAGAATGTCTCCCTCTTGTGTAGTAGCTGTCCATTACCGTTTGGTTTCTCTCATTAACACAATCATCAAAGATAACGAGGTTCTTTTTTGATTTATCCAAATCTTGGGGAGACGGTATATCATCCGTATTATCACTAAGAATACAAGTTATAAGATTTGATTTCTTTTTACATCTCTGTGTATCACAAAATAGTTGAATTATATCTTCAATGTTATAATCATTTAGGTTTTTTTGACGTTTAAATAAACTGATTATATCTTCTTTTTGAAGACCAGCATTAAAACCTTGTGAGAGTAGTTGATACTCTGGTTGAAAACTCGACTTTGTGAAAATTATTAAATTGCCATAATCTAAAAAGTTGGGAGTGAGGAGCATTTTTAAAAGTAAGCAGGTTTTTCCACATCCACTTGAACCAACTATGAGACATCTTAATGAATTTGGGAGATTTTTATGGTTGTTAAATTTTATCTTATTTTCCCAAATAGGTAAAAAATCATTCATTTATATATTTGAAAAACAGGTTATTTAATTTATTATTAGCTTTTTTAGAAACTCTATATTTTATCCTAAGTTCAGGTTTAATTTCAAGATAATCCATTATTTTATTTATACAATATCTTGTGTTGATATTTCCCTGAAAATTACATCCATGAATAATATACAACAACAATCCTTTGAACATTTCTCTTATACGTTCAGTTTCTTCCCTTGTAAGGAAAGGTGTGTTATCATCCTCATACTTTACATTCATTTCTCTAATCAATCTTGTAAAGTAATTCATTTTTGGTGTAAATCTAAAAGAATTATTTTCCTTTTTATATTTTTTATTATCATTAATTAGAAGATAATCACAGAATATACATTGTTTATAGGCTTTTGACTCTGTGTTTAATCCCCGTCTTTCACACGCAGGACAATTCTCAAATTTGTCATATGGAGAATCAGGAAAGTCCAGCATATTTATAAAGTAAAACTTTACTTAAACTGAAATTCATCTATACTTTCAGTTGTATATTACCATCGATATCGATATACTTTTTTTCATTATCAGATTCAACGATAACATTTTTTATATTAAAGGTAATTTTAAAATTATCGTTAACTACTATTGAACGAAATGTCATTTCACCTGATATATTAACATCCTTTATTTCATCAGGATTTACATCTTTAAGGTTGTTGAAAAAAATACAAATTTCTCCTTGCATATTACAGATGGTCTTATCTTTTCTTTCTAAAGCTTCATCCATAAGGTTTTTGTTCTTTGATACTTTTTCTTGTTTCATTGCTTTTTCTAGTTTTGAATATATTACTAGAAGGAGAGGAGAAACTTTTGTTAGAGATACTTTAATTGATGTTCTACCAGGTATACTAAAAGCCCTTCCACTGAAGGAAATTGAAGAACTCATATTATTTACCATAATAGTTTTTATCCAATAGTTGTTATATTTATCTTTGTTCAATTTTACATCCTTGACATATTTCTCAGTATCTTTAACAGATGAAGAGATTGATTGAAACTTGTCTTTTGTGTCTTGAAACATTGTATTTATTAAGTGAAAAAGTTGGAGGATAAAATGTTTTTAAGCACAGATTCACCTATAAATTAAACGAAATTTTCATCAAGAAAATTTTAGTTTAAGCAAAGTTTTATTCTATAAATATGGTGAATACAACGTACTGCGATGTTTGTAATCACGAATATAAACATTATAGAAAACACCTCCGAACCAACAAACACACATTTAATCTATTTCATCAAATATCTCCTCTTGAGTTGGAAAGAAAACATTGTGATATCTATTCAAAGGATGTTTTGAAGAGTAGTTATAATCAACATCTTCAATCACAAAAACACAAGAAAAATGAGTTTAAAGTAAAGGGAGACTATTATATTGAAAACACTGATGGGGCATTTAAAGGGCATATAAAAATAAGGATTTTTCAATTTGGAGAACCCGGTCCATCATCAATAGCTGAATCAATTGAAATAGTGAAACCCGATGTTGAAAAATTTATTAAAAAGACATTAAAAGAAATGAAAACTTTAAAGTTTTATATGGGAGTGAAAATGAATATGAAAAGACAAGATGAAGAACAAACTCCTTATATGAGAACAGATCTTCATTTTATAACATCATTTCAAGATTTTTTGAATAGTGGGGTTTATGAAGAACTATCAAGACAAGAGGAGGATGTTGATAATACAGTGGTAGGAAGTGGATTCAATATTAAAAAATCATCTTTTTAGATATACACATTCTAAAATCAAACCCTCTTAAAGCTTCTTCTTATATTGAATTACCAAAAGAAATAAAACGAAAGAAGGCAGTTGTTAATATTAAGAACAATGATAATAAATGTTTTCTCTGGTCTGTTCTTGCTCACTTTCATCCACCAAAATGTAATTCAGAAAGAGTAAAACAATATATGAAATATGAGAATACCTTGGACATTAAAGATTTTAAATTCCCAATGCCACTAACAGATATTCCTAAATTTGAGAAAAAGAATAATCTTTCTATTAATGTATATGGATTAACGGATACAAACAAAGTTCAAATATTAAAAATTTCAAACAACTATAAAAATGAAGAAACACACATTGACCTTTTATATTTTAGTGTTGGAAAGAATTCACATTACACATACATCAATAATTTATCAAGATTAATCTCTTCTCAGGTATTCAGAACAGCAAACAAAATATATCCTTGTAAGCGATGTCTTAATTCATTTCATACAAAAGAACGATTAGAACAACATTCAAAATATTGTAGTAATCATAAATCAGCTGTAATTACAATGCCTAAACCTGGTGAAAAGATTTATTTTGAAGATTATAATAAATCTATCATGCACCCATTTGTGATATACGCTGATTTTGAATGTATCCTTAAAAAGATAAATACTGCTTCTCCTAATCCAAAAGAACCATATACAAATAAATATCAAAAACATATTCCTTGTGGTTTCTGTTATTATATCAAATCATCTGTTGGAGAAAAGTATAACAAACTTGAACATTATCGTGGAAAAAATGCTTCACAAGAGTTTGTAAAACGATTAGAAAAGGATTGTATAAGACTCACTAAATTAATGAAAGAAACAAATGAACCGATGAAATTAACCAAAGAAGAAAAATTAGAATTTAGAATGAACAATATCTGTCATATTTGTGAGGGGGAAATTAAGGAGTCTAAAGTTAGAGACCATTGTCATCTTACTGGTAAATATAGAGGTCCCGCTCATTCCTGTTGTAATCTTAATTATAAATTACCTTCTTTTATTCCAGTCTTTCTTCACAACAGCGCCAACTATGATACACATCTATTTATAAATGAACTTTCAAAAACACCAGGGAATATTTCTGCCATAACAAACACAAGTCAAAAGTATATTTCATTTACAAAAATGATATTCACAAAACCTATAACTCGTATTCGGTTTCTTGATTCTTACAAGTTTATGGGAACACCACTAGCCTACCTCGCATCAAATCTAAGCTCCACGGACTCTTTTCCAAATCTTAATTCATTCTTTCCAAAAGAGGAAATTCTCACTCAAGAGGAAATTCAGATTAAAGAGAGAATTCAAAGTAAAGAGGAAACTCTAATTAATGAAGAAATTCTAACTGAAGATGAAATTCTAATTATAAAGAAAATTCGAACTAAAGAGGAAATTCAGATTAAAGATGAAATTCTGATTAAAGAAGGAATTCTTACGAGAGAGGAAATTCAAACAAGGAATGAAATTCAAAGTAAAGAGAAAATTCTTACAAGTAAGGGAATTTATCCTTATGATTATATGGATTCATTTATGAGATTTAAAGAAACACAACTTCCTTCAAAAGAAAGTTTCTATAATAACCTTTATGAAGAAGAGATAAGTGATAAGGAATATAAACACGCACAAGAAATATGGAAAATATTTAAGATAAAGAACCTTGGAGAATATCACGATTTATATCTAAAAACAGATGTTTTATTGTTAGCTGATGTGTTTGAAGCTTTTAGATCACTCTGTCATAATAAAAATTGTTATGGATTAGATCCTGCCCACTATTTCACAGCTCCTGGTTTAGCTTGGAGTGCAATGTTGAAAATGACAAAACAAGATATAGATTTAATCAGTGATGTGGATATGCTTTTGATGATTGAGAAGTCCAAGAGAGGTGGAATATCACAAGTATGTTCAAAAAGATATGCTAAAGCAAATAATAAATATCTTCCAAATTATGATAGTGAAAAAGATAGTAATTATTTGATGTATTTTGATGCTAATAATTTGTATGGATGGGCAATGTCTCAATCTCTGCCTTATGGTAAATTAGAGTGGGTGGAAGAAAAGGATTATGAAAAGGCTTTGATGAATATTGTTATTTCTTCTCAAGAGGAATTGAATGACGAAGAAGAAGGTTATTATTTTGAAGTTGATTTGAGGTACCCGAGTGATCTTCATAATAAGCATAAAGATCTTCCTTTTGCATGTGAGAAAGAAACTCCAAAGAAAGAATGGTTAAGTGATTATCATAAAAGTTTTAATATTAAAGGCAAATCAACAGAAAAGTTATTAACAACATTCTATGATAAAGAGGGATATGTTTTGCATCAGAGAAGCTTAAAACAGTTTTTGAGAGAAGGATTGAGAGTAGCTAAAATTCATAGAGTTTTAAAATTTAAACAAAGTCCTTGGGTGAAAAAGTATATTCAATTCAATACAGATATGAGAGCAAATACAAAAGTAAAATTTGAAGGGGACTTTTATAAATTAATGAATAATGCTGTATTTGGAAAGACTATGGAAAATGTTAGAAACAGGCAAAACATTAGATTCGCAACATCTTGGAAAGAAGCTTCGAGATTGATAAATAAACCAAGTTTTGAGAGAGAAGAGGTTTTTTCAGAGAACTTTTCTGCAATTCATATGAAAAAGGAAAGTATTGTAATGGATAAACCAATTTATATTGGAACAGCAGTTCTTGATTTATCAAAGATATTGATGTATGATTATTTGTATAATGACTTAAAGAAAGAGTATGGTGAAAATGTTTCATTGTTGT
>NW_028222142.1:30000-40000 GCF_056783735.1 Eptatretus burgeri
TTTTCCTCCTCTTCCCTCTCTTCTTCAACTCCTTCCTCATCCCTTACTATCCTTGAATCGTTTACACCCCATAGAATATTATACATATATTCATCAGGATTTCTTGTTATTCCTGCATCGAAAATAATTTTTTTTACAACAGGATACCAATAAAATTTCTTTTGAATTTCTAAAAGAGCCTTACCTTTTCTTAACCTTATAATTTTTTCATTATTTAACATTCTAATTAAATCTAAAGTTGTTGGTTTATCAACATCAGCATAATGCCAATCTTTTATTGAAAATACCTCATTCTTATGTTGTAGAACATATTTATTAAAATACCGAATACCCTTTTCTTGAAGGTATGCTTGAACACAGAAATGATAATTTTCTTGAAGCCTTCTTGCTGTCATTTATGTATTAGAAATATATGTTAGAATAATATTATGGCACGAAACACCTCCCCATCTTCCCATAGTTAAATCATTTTGTATTTCCTTACTTATTATATATAATCCTGTTTTTTCTGTTTTCATGAGATAAACAAGGGCAAAACCATTATTATATTTACCCTTATTAAATTCTTTTATTTGTTGTTTACTAATCGTGGCTCCACAAAACTCATTCTCGATACCAAGTGGATAATATTCTTCCTTACGAGACTGATTTAATTGTTCCAGGTCTTCGAGGTTAATTTTAAATGACCAATTATACCCTAAATCATTCATATCATACCCCCATTGTTCTATTCTCATACAAACGATACGCCCTTCTTTATAAAAATTTATTTTAATTCGAACTGTGAATTCTGTATGACCTGGAGATAATATCAACACTTCTGTATCTTTAGAATACACAGCCGTTTTATTTAAGTATATATATTGTGATAAATCGCTTAATCTCACCAAGTCATTCGCGTCAGTCGGGCTTGGATAATTTTTTAATTTATAAGCATTTTTCATGTTAATATTTTTGTTTATATTATATTTATATCGTTCAGCCTGTGCCTTTGTGTAATAATTTGATAAATCAATATCCAGTTCTTGAGATACACCAAAGATAGAACCATCTTTACCAACATAAGTCATTTATATTAGATTAAAAATAATATCATAAAATTTTTTATTTTTGTTGAGTTGAAATAACACATATAGACATAATTGACCACAACACTTGGAATTTAATTCTTGGACTTGAAATGTTTGATAAACACCATTCTGTAAGAATTTTATGACTTCAACAGGTGGTGGAAGACCAAAACTATCAAAATAATATTTGTCTTGACTATTAAAAATACAAACCCAATGAGAACCGTTCCCATCATTATCTTCTAAGTTCATAATAATATTCTTTGTATGTTTCGACACATTTGTTAATTCATCTCTCATACAAATAACCACATTATGAATTTTTAATTTCTTACAATATTTGGCAAGTTGTAAATTTGATGTTGTATTCTTTCCAAATTCTTTCAACCACTCATCAATGCTCATTTATTTATTAGAAAGATATAATCCATTACCTCTTTTCGTTAATTTTACACCTGCTTGTGCTATAGAAGAAAGCATATCTCCAACTAACAATCTCGCTTTATCAGGCAGACCTTCAAGTTTTTCAGCAAAATCTACAATTACGCCACTTCCACTAATTTGTTTCTCCAACTCTTTGTTATGTCTTTCCAATTCTTTTTGAGCCTGGAGTTGAGCCTTCCTTTCGTTGGCAGTTTTCACCGCTGTTGAAATACCACCCGTCAATGCTCCAACCGCACTTAAACCAGCAAATAAAGGAATTAGAAATGGGAGAAATCCTCCACTCGTCTCTCTTATTGAATATTTTTTCAACATTGGTTTTGTCATTTTAATTTTAAGTGAGCCAGTGTCATTCAAGATTTTAACCTGTTCTCTTGTGAGCAAAACATCAATTCTTACTGCTCCTTTTCTCTGAATTGTATTAACGTTAATCGTACAAGGCTTTTGATTTTGAACACAAGATGATAGTTTATGAAGATTGATTTGATTAACATATACCCCAGTTGGTACTTTGCCACTCATTTATTTAACAAAAAATTATGTGAGACTAATCATCACACCATTATCTGTATTAATCTGCAATTCTGTTTCTTCCAAAAGCAAACAATATGTATCAACTTCTTCACTCTCTCCTCTTTCAATGTATAGGGAAGTATCCACTCGATTAGACTTTATAGTTTCCTTTTGCGCGCTCAGGTCAAACGCATAGATTGTATACAAACTTTTAAATGCTGTCATATCCAAAATAGGTTCTTTATTTCCATTACTTTCACACACCTTTTGGTAAGACTTGTATGCTTCAGCAAAATCATTTTTTTCCCAATTAATTTCCAATCTATCTCGTGGATAAAATGTTCCATCTAGAGAAACGCGAAGTTGTTTCACCTTAGCATTATCACTCAATGCATTATTCTTATCAGTCGCAGTATCACCATCTGGCTTTTTAAAAATGATCCACAGATTTCGTGGCTTTCCTTCCAGAACACCCAAATTCCACGTGTAAGTAGTTTGATTGAGTTTAACGTGTTGACATCTTCTTTTGAGGTATGATACACTGAGTGGTTTCTTTGAGTTAAGTCTTCGATTCAACATCTCTTCTGTTTTAAGATTAGGAGTATATTCACTGATATACCAACTCATTTCCTCAATTACAAATTTATTCTGATCACCAAAAGCACTACCAACACCAAAAAGCAATCGATTTTCATTATCATTCCTTTGTAGTTGAAATCTAATTTTAAGGCCATACAGAACTTTATCATGATCACAAAATCCAAATATACCTTTAAGAGGAACTGCCACAGTAAAACTATTTTCTGCTTTTGTATCATCATTATACATTCCTTTCCTTTGAGTATACCCAGGGTCTGTGTTTGTTCCCGTTGACATATCAGGAATAAAACCTTCGACAGACCCCTTTCCCATTCTATCACTGAATGTATAGAGTGTAAATTTTATCATTTCAGATACAGCAGAGACATAATCAACCGCTTCAACTTCTTGTGTTCCAATATACAAACGCACACTATCAAACATTTTCCAGAAGAAATCATTTACAAGTGTAGCGTTTGTGTTATTCCCAGCCTTAGTGAATTTAAATTTACACAACAAGAAACTTTCGGAGAGATTCAAATAGGTTTGTTGATTATTTATTTCAAAACTTTTTGTACCATTCGTATTCCAGTCTGTTCCAGTTATTGCATTTACCTTGAAGTAATCTTCTTTTTAGTGGAGTTTGAGATAATAATAGTATCATCCAAATCATAGATACTATCAATTGCTTCCATACTTGTATTTATTTAGGAAAAAAGATGTTAAAACTTTTGAAACCCTGATCCAAGTATTTGAATTATTTTCTGTCGTTCTTGGGGGGACAACTGAGTTTTACCTTTCTTAATTTCTTTTATTGCTTGTAATTTATGAGATTCTTTCTGAGCATCTTTTATACTCTTTACAGCACCTGCTACATTTCCCACAGCAGAAGCAGTTGAACCAATTAGGTCTTTATGTTTAAGAATAGTTGAACCAATACCCATGAGAGTATCAATTATCCCATCTCCTCTAAATTGATGTCCGACACCCCTTTGTCTCTTAGGTTTATAGTATCCTCTACCAAGATACATACCTTCACCCTTGTAGTACGGGGAAAGGAACATCCCATCCCCTGTAATTATTTTATATTTTCCCAACTCGTGTTTCCTCACAATAACCATCGTATTTATTTATTGGAAAACTTCACGTAGGTGAATTCTGATGGATATAACTTCTCCATTAAAAGAAATCACACGATTATCTTGGTCGGTTATCCTAAAATTTACTCTGTGTATGGTTTTTCCTGACACAGGTAGATAAACCAAATTTTTAGGTTCCATATTAAATTTATAACCAATTGGGGTTGAGTATGCACTGAATGAAAATATTGTATTTGTTTTTTTCCATCATTATAAGCACCATCAATCAAATCACAGTGAATTAACACCGAATTTATTCCTGAGGATATTTGAATGACATTATCACTGTAAAACGTCCCATTAGTTTCAATCTTTTTTGAGGAGAAACCCAATAACTCTCTAAATGAATTATCAATTGTGAAATCAACCTTGTAGTTATTTTTAACTTTAATCGTTGATTTTGAAGTATGTTTTTGAATGTTTATAACAATATTTTTTGGTTCATCACCCTGTTCTTTCATAAGACGAGCAATTTCGGAAGATATTTGAGAAATCTCATATGCTCCGGGTGAGACTGTTATCGTTTTGTATCCACTTCCGGGATTATAACTAAACTTGTCATTTTTATCAGTTATATTAAATAAGGTATTATAAGTTTCCATGGACAATAAAGATGCCTCATATTCTTTTGTTGTGTCAAGTTGTAGTGGGTATGGGAATGAAGATGTGTGGTCGCTTGTTGTGAAATTGAAACTAAGGATTGTGCTTCTCATCTTATTTAATATGAGATAAAATGTCTTTATATTGATATTTATTAATTATTTTCATGTTCATCAACTGGTCTAAAATGGCTGATGCTTCATTAAAATAATTGTTATTTCCAGCCTTCTGACTGCCTAACAACAATAACAGTCTATTAACTAATTGCGATGGGTCATTTGGAAGAAAACTAACACCTGAACCAAGGATACTTAAAGCCTGAATAATGTGTTTCTCCTTCTCATTCTTCCTACTTTTACCAGAAAGAATAACCTTATAATTTAGAGTGTTCAGCAAATCAATATATACTCTATCATCATTATTTTCCATATCCAATGGTTTATCAATATACTTTGATTCATCCTTCACAGTTGAACCTTGTCTTCCATCTTTTGTGAGAAGAAACATTAATCTCGGAGTTAGTTTAACAGGGGGTTGAGCAGAACTTAAGAACCTTAATTCATCATTAAATATCAATACCTTTTCTTGAACAAGATGAAATATTGCTGGTTGTTCTGTTGGAATGAGTCCTGCTTTGGTTTTTGAATCCGCTGAATATTCATTGTTTTGAACAGCATTCACAATATAATCAGGGGTTGATTAATCTCTTCCAGTTGTTGAAATAAACCTTCATCATCATATTCTAATTCTCCTAAATGCTCTAATTCTTCCTCCGTCATTTGACTGAAATCTTTTAACATTTGAAGCTTTCTGGGAGTATATTCTACTGTGGGAACTGTGGAAACATCTTTCATTTTTTCTTGGGAAGTTTTTAAAAGTGGTTTAAAAAATTTCTCTTGTTTTCTTTCAAATGCTTCTTCGCCCGTTAGTTTCTGTCTGCGTTTCTTCTTTATGTCTTCCTGTTGTTTTACAACTTTTGAAACCAACTCTTGATGTTCCTTAAATCTTCTTGCTCTTTCTTTTACATCCATTTATTTATTGTAAAATATCATTTAATGAATTGTAAAGATCAACAGGGAAATTTTCCTTTTCTTCATCATTCAAGTAGATGTGTTCAAATAAATCCTTTTCTTTAAATATTTCATCAAATTCTTTATTAACATTAATGCGAGTTGTAATTTCTTCTTCACTAATCCTTGCATCTCTGCTTTTCATACGTTTGTGTTGAGTTTCTTCATCAACATCAAAACCGAATGATAAAATCTTCACTCCGCTCAGATATTTAATAATTTGTCTCGTTCCTTCTGGATTAGTTTCTAATATCCCAACACCACCAGATTTTAGTTTCTTTAACTCACTCTTACAATGTGAATATTTTGTTGTACCAAGAGAAACCTCCTCAAATATTTGTCCTTCATTCCTCAATCGCATATGTTCCTCCACTGAAATATAGTGATAATCTTCACCTTTTACTTCTCCAGGTCTTATTGCTCTAGTTGTTGTTGATACAATGCGTATCACGGGGTGTTTTTAAGTAAATTTACAATATTCTCATTTGTACTACACAAGAACCTTGATTTATGAAAGTTTTTCCAGAAGCAGATTTACCCACAAGATTTATAATAATAGTTGTCATTTATATATGTAATTGTTTATAAAACAAAAAATATATCCCTTAATATCTCATCTTGTTTCACAACAATATATTTATATTTTTCAGTCGTGTGCTTCATATAATCCTCAAATTTCTTTTTACTACATAATGTAGAACAATTATCTCTCCAAAAATTATTGATATCTATTGAATTTAACTTGAATAAAATAAAAGTATTAGCATTGTTTCTGATGGAACGACGAGGAAGTTGAAAGTACGATTGACTAAGATAAATACAATTACAAGAAGAATGTCTCCCTCTTGTGTAGTAGCTGTCCATTACCGTTTGGTTTCTCTCATTAACACAATCATCAAAGATAACGAGGTTCTTTTTGATTTATCCAAATCTTGGGAGACGGTATATCATCCGTATTATCACTAAGAATACAAGTTATAAGATTTGATTTCTTTTTACATCTCTGTGTATCACAAAATAGTTGAATTATATCTTCAATGTTATAATCATTTAGGTTTTTTGACGTTTAAATAAACCTATTATATCTTCTTTTTGAAGACCAGCATTAAAACCTTGTGAGAGTAGTTGATACTCTGGTTGAAAACTCGACTTTGTGAAAATTATTAAATTATCATAATCTAAAAAGTTGGGAGTGAGGAGCATTTTTAAAAGTAAGCAGGTTTTTCCACATCCACTTGAACCAACTATGAGACATCTTAATGAATTTGGGAGATTTTTATGGTTGTTAAATTTTATCTTATTTTCCCAAATAGGTAAAAAAATCATTCATTTATATATTTGAAAAACAGGTTATTTAATTTATTATTGGCTTTTTTAGAAACTCTATATTTTATCCTAAGTTCAGGTTTAATTTCAAGATAATCCATTATTTTATTTATACAATATCTTGTGTTGATATTTCCCTGAAAATTACATCCATGAATAATATACAACAACAATCCTTTGAACATTTCTCTTATACGTTCAGTTTCTTCCCTTGTAAGGAAAGGTGTGTAATCATCCTCATACTTTACATTCATTTCTCTAATCAATCTTGTAAAGTAATTCATTTTTGGTGTAAATCTAAAAGAATTATTTTCCTTTTTATATTTTTTATTATCATTAATTAGAAGATAATCACAGAATATACATTGTTTATAGGCTTTTGACTCTGTGTTTAATCCCTGTCTTTCACACGCAGGACAATTCTCAAATTTGTCATATGGAGAATCAGGAAAGTCTAGCATATTTATAAAGTAAAACTTTACTTAAACTGAAATTCATCTATACTTTCAGTTGTATATTACCATCGATATCGATATACTTTTTCATTATCAGATTCAACGACAACATTTTTTATATTAAAGGTAATTTTAAAATTATCGTTAACTACTATTGAACGAAATGTCATTTCACCTGATATATTAACATCCTTTATTTCATCAAGATTTACATCTTTAGGGTTGTTGAAAAAAATACAAATTTCTCCTTGCATATTACAGATGGTCTTATCTTTTCTTTCTAAAGCTTCATCCATAAGGTTTTTGTTCTTTGATACTTTTTCTTGTTTCATTGTTTTTTCTAGTTTTGAATATATTACTAGAAGGAGAGGAGAAACTTTTGTTAGAGATACTTTAATTGATGTTCTACCAGGTATACTAAAAGCCCTTCCACTGAAGGAAATTGAAGAACTCATATTATTTACCATAATAGTTTTTATCCAATAGTTGTTATATTTATCTTTGTTCAATTTTACATCCTTGACATATTTCTCAGTATCTTTAACAGATGAAGAGATTGATTGAAACTTGTCTTTTGTGTCTTGAAACATTGTATTTATTAAGTGAAAAAGTTGGAGGATAAAATGGTTTTAAGCACAGATTCACCTTGTAAAACAAACGAAATTTTCATCAAGAAAATTTTAGTTTAAGCAAAGTTTTATTCTATAAATATGGTGAATACAACGTACTGCGATGTTTGTAATCACGAATATAAACATTATAGAAAACACCTCCGAACCAACAAACACACATTTAATCTATTTCATCAAATATCTCCTCTTGAGTTGGAAAGAAAACATTGTGATATCTGTTCAAAGGATGTTTTGAAGAGTAGTTATAATCAACATCTTCAATCACAAAAACACAAGAAAAATGAGTTTAAAGTAAAGGGAGACTATTATATTAAAAACACTGATGAGGCATTTAAAGGGCATATAAAAATAAGGATTTTTCAATTTGGAGAACCCGGTCCATCATCAATAGCTGAATCAATTGAAATAGTGAAACCCGATGTTGAAAAATTTATTAAAAAGACATTAAAAGAAATAAAAACTTTAAAGTTTTATATGGGAGTGAAAATGAATATGAAAAGACAAGATGAAGAACAAACTCCTTATATGAGAACAGATCTTCATTTTATAACATCATTTCAAGATTTTTTGAATAGTGGGGTTTATGAAGAACTATCAAGACAAGAGGAGGATGTTGATAATACAGTGGTAGGAAGTGGATTCAATATTAAAAAAATCATCTTTTTAGATATACACATTCTAAAATCAAACCCTCTTAAAGCTTCTTCTTATATTGAATTACCAAAAGAAATAAAACTAAAGAAGGCAGTTGTTAATATTAAGAACAATGATAATAAATGTTTTCTCTGGTCTGTTCTTGCTCACTTACATCCACCAAAATGTAATTCAGAAAGAGTAAAACAATATATGAAATATGAGAATACCTTGGACATTAAAGATTTTAAATTCCCAATGCCATTAACAGATATTCCTAAATTTGAGAAAAGAATAATCTTTCTATTAATGTATATGGATTAACGGATACAAACAAAGTTCAAATATTAAAAATTTCAAACAACTATAAAAATGAAGAAACACACATTGACCTTTTATATTTTAGTGTTGGAAAGAATTCACATTACACATACATCAATAATTTATCAAGATTAATCTCTTCTCAGGTATTCAGAACAGCAAACAAAATATATCCTTGTAAGCGATGTCTTAATTCATTTCATACAAAAGAACGATTAGAACAACATTCAAAATATTGTAGTAATCATAAATCAGCTGTAATTACAATGCCTAAACCTGGTGAAAAGATTTATTTTGAAGATTATAATAAATCTATCATGCACCCATTTGTGATATACGCTGATTTTGAATGTATCCTTAAAAAGATAAATACTGCTTCTCCTAATCCAAAAGAACCATATACAAATAAATATCAAAAACATATTCCTTGTGGTTTTTGTTATTATATCAAATCATCTGTTGGAGAAAAGTATAACAAACTTGAACATTATCGTGGAAAAAATGCTTCACAAGAGTTTGTAAAACGATTAGAAAAGGATTGTATAAGACTCACTAAATTAATGAAAGAAACAAATGAACCGATGAAATTAACCAAAGAAGAAAAATTAGAATTTAGAATGAACAATATCTGTCATATTTGTGAGGGGGAAATTAAGGAGTCTAAAGTTAGAGACCATTGTCATCTTACTGGTAAATATAGAGGTCCCGCTCATTCCTGTTGTAGTCTTAATTATAAATTACCTTCTTTTATTCCAGTCTTTCTTCACAACAGCGCCAACTATGATACACATCTATTTATAAATGAACTTTCAAAAACACCAGGGAATATTTCTGCCATAACAAACACAAGTCAAAAGTATATTTCATTTTCAAAAATGATATTCACAAAACCTTTAACTCGTATTAGGTTTCTAGATTCTTACAAGTTTATGGGAACACCACTAGCCTACCTCGCATCAAATCTAAACTCCACGGACTCTTTTCCAAATCTTAATTCATTCTTTCCAAAAGAGGAAATTCTCACTAAAGAGGAAATTCAGATTAAAGAGAGAATTCAAAGTAAAGAGGAAACTGTAATTAATGAAGAAATTCTAACTGAAGATGAAATTCTAATCATAAAGAAAATTCTAACTAAAGAGGAAATTCTGATTAAAGATGAAATTCTGATTAAAGAAGGAATTCTTACGAGAGAGGAAATTCAAACAAGGAATGAAATTCAAA
>NW_028222142.1:45000-57500 GCF_056783735.1 Eptatretus burgeri
ATCTAGGATAAAACTATCAGTGTCCATATACAACAATGAAACATTTTCACCATACTCTTTCTTTAAGTCATTATACAAATAATCATACATCAATATCTTTGATAAATCAAGAACTGCTGTTCCAATATAAATTGGTTTATCCATTACAATACTTTCCTTTTTCATATGAATTGCAGAAAAGTTCTCTGAAAAAACCTCTTCTCTCTCAAAACTTGGTTTATTTATCAATCTCGAAGCTTCTTTCCAAGATGTTGCGAATCTAATGTTTTGCCTGTTTCTAACATTTTCCATAGTCTTTCCAAATACAGCATTATTCATTAATTTATAAAAGTCCCCTTCAAATTTTACTTTTGTATTTGCTCTCATATCTGTATTGAATTGAATATACTTTTTCACCCAAGGACTTTGTTTAAATTTTAAAACTCTATGAATTTTAGCTACTCTCAATCCTTCTCTCAAAAACTGTTTTAAGCTTCTCTGATGTAAAACATATCCCTCTTTATCATAGAATGTTGTTAATAACTTTTCTGTTGATTTGCCTTTAATATTAAAACTTTTATGATAATCACTGAACCATTCTTTCTTTGGGGTTTCTTTCTCACATGCAAAAGGAAGGTCTTTATGCTTATTATGAAGAACACTCGGGTACCTCAAATCAACTTCAAAATAATAACCTTCTTCTTCGTCATTCAATTCCTCTTGAGAAGAAATAACAATATTCATCAAAGCCTTTTCATAATCCTTTTCTTCCACCCACTCTAATTTACCATAAGGTAGAGATTGAGACATTGCCCATCCATACAAATTATTAGCATCAAAATACATCAAATAATTACTATCTTTTTCACTATCATAATTTGGGAGATATTTATTATTTGCTTTCGCATATCTTTTTGAACATACTTGTGATATTCCACCTCTCTTGGACTTCTCAATCATCAAAAGCATATCAACATCACTGATTAAATCTATATCTTGTTTTGTCATTTTCAACATTGCACTCCAAGCTAAACCAGGAGCTGTGAAATAGTGGGCAGGGTCTAATCCATAACAATTTTTATTATGACAGAGTGTTCTAAAAGCCTCAAACACATCAGCTAACAATAAAACATCTGTTTTTAGATATAAATCGTGATATTCTCCAAGGTTCTTTATCTTAAATAATTTCCATATTTCTTGTGCGTGTTTATATTCCTTATCACTTATCTCTTCTTCATAAAGGTTATTATAGAAACTTTCTTTTGATGGAAGTTGTGTTTCTTTAAATCTCATAAATGAATCCATATAATCATAAGGATAAATTCCCTTACTTGTAAGAATTTTCTCTTTACTTTGAATTTCATTCCTTGTTTGAATTTCCTCTCTCGTAAGAATTCCTTCTTTAATCAGAATTTCATCTTTAATCAGAATTTCCTCTTTAGTTAGAATTTCATTCATTGTTCGAATTTTCTTTATGATTAGAATTTCATCTTCAGTTAGAATTTCTTCATTAATTACAGTTTCCTCTTTACTTTGAATTCTCTCTTTAATCTGAATTTCCTCTTTAGTGAGAATTTCCTCTTTTGGAAAGAATGAATTAAGATTTGGAAAAGAGTCCGTGGAGTTTAGATTTGATGCGAGGTAGGCTAGTGGTGTTCCCATAAACTTGTAAGAATCTAGAAACCTAATACGAGTTAAAGGTTTTGTGAATATCATTTTTGAAAATGAAATATACTTTTGACTTGTGTTTGTTATGGCAGAAATACTCCCTGGTGTTTTTGAAAGTTCATTTAAAAATAGATGTGTATCATAGTTGGCGCTGTTGTGAAGAAAGACTGGAATAAAAGAAGGTAATTTATAATTAAGATTACAACAGGAATGAGCGGGACCTCTATATTTACCAGTAAGATGACAATAGTCTCTAACTTTAGACTCCTTAATTTCCCCCTCACAAATATGACAGATATTGTTCATTCTAAATTCTAATTTTTCTTCTTTGGTTAATTTCATCGGTTCATTTGTTTCTTTCATTAATTTAGTGAGTCTTATACAATCCTTTTCTAATCGTTTTACAAACTCTTGTGAAGCATTTTTTCCACGATAATGTTCAAGTTTGTTATACTTTTCTCCAACAGATGATTTGATATAATAACAGAAACCACAAGGAATATGTTTTTGATATTTATTTGTATATGGTTCTTTTGGATTAGGAGAAGCAGTATTTATCTTTTTAAGGATACACTCAAAATCAGCGTATATCACAAATGGGTGCATGATAGATTTATTATAATCTTCAAAAGAAATCTTTTCACCAGGTTTAGGCATTGTAATTACAGCTGATTTATGATTACTACAATATTTTGAATGTTGTTCTAATCGTTCTTTTGTATGAAATGAATTAAGACATCGCTTACAAGGATATATTTTGTTTGCTGTTCTGAATACCTGAGAAGAGATTAATCTTGATAAATTATTGATGTATGTGTAATGTGAATTCTTTCCAACACTAAAATATAAAAGGTCAATGTGTGTTTCTTCATTTTTATAGTTGTTTGAAATTTTTAATATTTGAACTTTGTTTGTATCCGTTAATCCATATACATTAATAGAAAGATTATTCTTTTTCTCAAATTTAGGAATATCTGTTAATGGCATTGGGAATTTAAAATCTTTAATGTCCAAGGTATTCTCATATTTCATATATTGTTTTACTCTTTCTGAATTACATTTTGGTGGATGTAAGTGAGCAAGAACAGACCAGAGAAAACATTTATTATCATTGTTCTTAATATTAACAACTGCCTTCTTTAGTTTTATTTCTTTTGGTAATTCAATATAAGAAGAAGCTTTAAGAGGGTTTGATTTTAGAATGTGTATATCTAAAAAGATGATTTTTTTAATATTGAATCCACTTCCTACCACTGTATTATCAACATCCTCCTCTTGTCTTGATAGTTCTTCATAAACCCCACTATTCAAAAAATCTTGAAATGATGTTATAAAATGAAGATCTGTTCTCATATAAGGAGTTTGTTCTTCATCTTGTCTTTTCATATTCATTTTCACTCCCATATAAAACTTTAAAGTTTTTATTTCTTTTAATGTCTTTTTAATAAATTTTTCAACATCGGGTTTCACTATTTCAATTGATTCAGCTATTGATGATGGACCGGGTTCTCCAAATTGAAAAATCCTTATTTTTATATGCCCTTTAAATGCCTCATCAGTGTTTTTAATATAATAGTCTCCCTTTACTTTAAACTCATTTTTCTTGTGTTTTTGTGATTGAAGATGTTGATTATAACTACTCTTCAAAACATCCTTTGAACAGATATCACAATGTTTTCTTTCCAACTCAAGAGGAGATATTTTATGAAACAGATTAAATGTGTGTTTGTTGGTTCGGAGGTGTTTTCTATAATGTTTATATTCGTGATTACAAACATCGCAGTACGTTGTATTCACCATATTTATAGAATAAAACTTTGCTTAAACTAAAATTTTCTTGATGAAAATTTCGTTTGTTTTACAAGGTGAATCTGTGCTTAAAACCATTTTATCCTCCAACTTTTTCACTTAATAAATACAATGTTTCAAGACACAAAAGACAAGTTTCAATCAATCTCTTCATCTGTTAAAGATACTGAGAAATATGTCAAGGATGTAAAATTGAACAAAGATAAATATAACAACTATTGGATAAAAACTATTATGGTAAATAATATGAGTTCTTCAATTTCCTTCAGTGGAAGGGCCTTTAGTATACCTGGTAGAACATCAATTAAAGTATCTCTAACAAAAGTTTCTCCTCTCCTTCTAGTAATATATTCAAAACTAGAAAAAGCAATGAAACAAGAAAAAGTATCAAAGAACAAAAACCTTATGGATGAAGCTTTAGAAAGAAAAGATAAGACCATCTGTAATATGCAAGGAGAAATTTGTATTTTTTTCAACAACCCTAAAGATGTAAATCCTGATGAAATAAAGGATGTTAATATATCAGGTGAAATGACATTTCGTTCAATAGTAGTTAACGATAATTTTAAAATTACCTTTAATATAAAAAATGTTGTCGTTGAATCTGATAATGAAAAAGTATATCGATATCGATGGTAATATACAACTGAAAGTATAGATGAATTTCAGTTTAAGTAAAGTTTTACTTTATAAATATGCTAGACTTTCCTGATTCTCCATATGACAAATTTGAGAATTGTCCTGCGTGTGAAAGACGGGGATTAAACACAGAGTCAAAAGCCTATAAACAATGTATATTCTGTGATTATCTTCTAATTAATGATAATAAAAAATATAAAAAGGAAAATAATTCTTTTAGATTTACACCAAAAATGAATTACTTTACAAGATTGATTAGAGAAATGAATGTAAAGTATGAGGATGATAACACACCTTTCCTTACAAGGGAAGAAACTGAACGTATAAGAGAAATGTTCAAAGGATTGTTGTTGTATATTATTCATGGATGTAATTTTCAGGGAAATATCAACACAAGATATTGTATAAATAAAATAATGGATTATCTTGAAATTAAACCTGAACTTAGGATAAAATATAGAGTTTCTAAAAAAGCCAATAATAAATTAAATAACCTGTTTTTCAAATATATAAATGAATGATTTTTTACCTATTTGGGAAAATAAGATAAAATTTAACAACCATAAAAATCTCCCAAATTCATTAAGATGTCTCATAGTTGGTTCAAGTGGATGTGGAAAAACCTGCTTACTTTTAAAAATGCTCCTCACTCCCAACTTTTTAGATTATGACAATTTAATAATTTTCACAAAGTCGAGTTTTCAACCAGAGTATCAACTACTCTCACAAGGTTTTAATGCTGGTCTTCAAAAAGAAGATATAATCGGTTTATTTAAACGTCAAAAAAACCTAAATGATTATAACATTGAAGATATAATTCAACTATTTTGTGATACACAGAGATGTAAAAAGAAATCAAATCCTATAACTTGTATTCTTAGTGATAATACGGATGATATACCGTCTCCCCAAGATTTGGATAAATCAAAAAAGAACCTCGTTATCTTTGATGATTGTGTTAATGAGAGAAACCAAACAGTAATGGACAGCTACTACACAAGAGGGAGACATTCTTCTTGTAATTGTATTTATCTTAGTCAATCGTACTTTCAACTTCCTCGTCGTTCCATCAGAAACAATGCTAATACTTTTATTTTATTCAAGTTAAATTCAATAGATATCAATAATTTTTGGAGAGATAATTGTTCTACATTATGTAGTAAAAAGAAATTTGAGGATTATATGAAGCACACGACTGAAAAATATAAATATATTGTTGTGAAACAAGATGAGATATTAAGGGATATATTTTTTGTTTTATAAACAATTACATATATAAATGACAACTATTATTATAAATCTTGTGGGTAAATCTGCTTCTGGAAAAAACTTTCATAAATCAAGGTTCTTGTGTAGTACAAATGAGAATATTGTAAATTTACTTAAAAACACCCCGTGATACGCATTGTATCAACAACAACTAGAGCAATAAGACCTGGAGAAGTAAAAGGTGAAGATTATCACTATATTTCAGTGGAGGAACATATGCGATTGAGGAATGAAGGTCAAATGTTTGAGGAGGTTTCTCTTGGTACAACAAAATATTCACATTGTAAGAGTGAGTTAAGGAAACTAAAATCTGGTGGTGTTGGGATATTAGAAACTAATCCAGAAGGAACGAGACAAATTATTAAACATCTGAGTGGAGTGAAGATTTTATCATTCGGTTTTGATGTTGATGAAGAAACTCAACGCAAACGTATGAAAAGCAGAGATGCAAGTATTAGTGAAGAAGAAATTACAACTCGCATTAATGTTAATAAAGAATTTGATGAAATATTTAAAGAAAAGGATTTATTTGAACACATCTACTTGAATGATGAAGAAAAGGAAAATTTCCCTGTTGATCTTTACAATTCATTAAATGATATTTTACAATAAATAAATGGATGTAAAAGAAAGAGCAAGAAGATTTAAGGAACATCAAGAGTTGGTTTCAAAAGTTGTAAAACAACAGGAAGACATAAAGAAGAAACGCAGACAGAAACTAACGGGCGAAGAAGCATTTGAAAGAAAACAAGAGAAATTTTTAAACCACTTTTAAAAACTTCCCAAGAAAAAATGAAAGATGTTTCCACAGTTCCCACAGTAGAATATACTCCCAGAAAGCTCCAAATGTTAAAAGATTTCAGTCAAATGACGGAGGAAGAATTAGAGCATATTGGAGAATTAGAACATGATGAAGGTTTATTTCAACAACTGGAAGAGATTAATCAACCCCTGATTATATTGTGAATGCTGTTCAAAACAATGAATATTCAGCGGATTCAAAAACCAAAGCAGGACTCATTCCAACAGAACAACCAGCAATATTTCATCTTGTTCAAGAAAAGGTATTGATATTTAATGATGAATTAAGGTTCTTAAGTTCTGCTCAACCCCTGTTAAACTAACTCCGAGATTAATGTTTCTTCTCACAAAAGATGGAAGACAAGGTTCAACTGTGAAGGATGAATCAAAGTATATTGATAAACCATTGGATATGGAAAATAATGATGATAGAGTATATATTGATTTGCTGAACACTCTAAATTATAAGGTTATTCTTTCTGGTAAAAGTAGGAAGAATGAGAAGGAGAAACACATTATTCAGGCTTTAAGTATCCTTGGTTCAGGTGTTAGTTTTCTTCCAAATGACCCATCGCAATTAGTTAATAGACTGTTATTGTTGTTAGGCAGTCAGAAGGCTGGAAATAACAATTGTTTTAATGAAGCATCAGCCATTTTAGACCAGTTGATGAACATGAAAATAATTAATAAATATCAATATAAAGACATTTTATCTCATATTAAATAAGATGAGAAGCACAATCCTTAGTTTCAATTTCACAACAAGCGACCACACATCTTCATTCCCATACCCACTACAACTTGACACAACAAAAGAATATGAGGCATCTTTATTGTCCATGGAAACTTATAATACCTTATTTAATATAACTGATAAAAATGACAAGTTTAGTTATAATCCCGGAAGTGGATACAAAGCGATAACAGTCTCACCCGGAGCATATGAGATTTCTCAAATATCTTCCGAAATTGCTCGTCTTATGAAAGAACAGGGTGATGAACCAAAAAATATTGTTATAAACATTCAAAAACATACTTCAAAATCAACGATTAAAGTTAAAAATAACTACAAGGTTGATTTCACAATTGATAATTCATTTAGAGAGTTATTGGGTTTCTCCTCAAAAAGATTGAAACTAATGGGACGTTTTACAGTGATAATGTCATTCAAATATCCTCAGGAATAAATTCGGTGTTAATTCACTGTGATTTGATTGATGGTGCTTATAATGATGGAAAAAAACAAATACAATATTTTCATTCAGTGCATACTCAACCCCAATTGGTTATAAATTTAATATGGAACCTAAAAATTTGGTTTATCTACCTGTGTCAGGAAAAACCATACACAGAGTAAATTTTAGGATAACCGACCAAGATAATCGTGTGATTTCTTTTAATGGAGAAGTTATATCCATCAGAATTCACCTACGTGAAGTTTTCCAATAAATAAATACGATGGTTATTGTGAGGAAACACGAGTTGGGAAAATATAAAATAATTACAGGGGATGGGATGTTCCTTTCCCCATACTACAAGGGTGAAGGTATGTATCTTGGTAGAGGATACTATAAACCTAAGAGACAAAGGGGTGTTGGACATCAATTTAGAGGAGATGGGATAATTGATACTCTCATGGGTATTGGTTCAACTATTCTTAAACATAAAGATCTAATTGGTTCAACTGCTTCTGCTGTGGGAAATGTAGCAGGTGCTGTAAAGAGTATAAAAGATGCTCAGAAGGAATCTCATAAATTACAAGCAATAAAAGAAATTAAGAAAGGCAAAACTCAGTTGTCCCCCCAAGAACGACAGAAAATAATTCAAATACTTGGATCAGGGTTTCAAAAGTTTTAACATCTTTTTTCCTAAATAAATACAAGTATGGAAGCAATTGATAGTATCTATGATTTGGATGATACTATTATTATCTCAAACTCCACTAAAAAGAAGATTACTTCAAGGTAAATGCAATAACTGGAACAGACTGGAATACGAATGGTACAAAAAGTTTTGAAATAAATAATCAACAAACCTATTTGAATCTCTCCGAAAGTTTCTTGTTGTGTAAATTTAAATTCACTAAAGCTGGGAATAACACAAACGCTACACTTGTAAATGATTTCTTCTGGAAAATGTTTGATAGTGTGCGTTTGTATATTGGAACACAAGAAGTTGAAGCGGTTGATTATGTCTCTGCTGTATCTGAAATGATAAAATTTACACTCTATACATTCAGTGATAGAATGGGAAAGGGGTCTGTCGAAGGTTTTATTCCTGATATGTCAACGGGAACAAACACAGACCCTGGATATATTCAAAGGAAAGGAGCGTATAATGATGATACAAAAGCAGAAAATAGTTTTACTGTGGCGGTTCCTCTTAAAGGTATATTTGGATTTTGTGATCATGATAAAGTTCTGTATGGTCTTAAAATTAGATTTCAACTACAAAGGAATGATAATGAAAATAGATTGCTTTTTGGTGTTGGTAATGCTTTTGGTGATCAGAATAAATTTGTAATTGAGGAGATGAGTTGGTATATCAGTGAATATACTCCTAATCTTAAAACAGAAGAGATGTTGAATCGAAGACTTAACTCAAAGAAACCACTCAGTGTATCATACCTCAAAAGAAGATGTCAACACGTTAAACTCAATCAAACTACTTACACGTGGAATTTGGGTGTTCTGGAAGGAAAGCCACGATATCTGTGGATCATTTTTAAAAAGCCAGATGGTGATACTGCGACTGATAAGAATAATGCATTGAGTGATAATGCTAAGGTGAAACAACTTCGCGTTTCTCTAGATGGAACATTTTATCCACGAGATAGATTGGAAATTAATTGGGAAAAAAATGATTTTGCTGAAGCATACAAGTCTTACCAAAAGGTGTGTGAAAGTAATGGAAATAAAGAACCTATTTTGGATATGACAGCATTTAAAAGTTTGTATACAATCTATGCGTTTGACCTGAGCGCGCAAAAGGAAACTATAAAGTCTAATCGAGTGGATACTTCCCTATACATTGAAAGAGGAGAGAGTGAAGAAGTTGATACATATTGTTTGCTTTTGGAAGAAACAGAATTGCAGATTAATACAGATAATGGTGTGATGATTAGTCTCACATAATTTTTTGTTAAATAAATGAGTGGCAAAGTACCAACTGGGGTATATGTTAATCAAATCAATCTTCATAAACTATCATCTTGTGTTCAAAATCAAAAGCCTTGTACGATTAACGTTAATACAATTCAGAGAAAAGGAGCAGTAAGAATTGATGTTTTGCTCACAAGAGAACAGGTTAAAATCTTGAATGACACTGGCTCACTTAAAATTAAAATGACAAAACCAATGTTGAAAAAATATTCAATAAGAGAGACGAGTGGAGGATTTCTCCCATTTCTAATTCCTTTATTTGCTGGTTTAAGTGCGGTTGGAGCATTGACGGGTGGTATTTCAACAGCGGTGAAAACTGCCAACGAAAGGAAGGCTCAACTCCAGGCTCAAAAAGAATTGGAAAGACATAACAAAGAGTTGGAGAAACAAATTAGTGGAAGTGGCGTAATTGTAGATTTTGCTGAAAAACTTGAAGGTCTGCCTGATAAAGCGAGATTGTTAGTTGGAGATATGCTTTCTTCTATTGCACAAGCAGGTGTAAAATTAACGAAAAGAGGTAATGGATTATATCTTTCTAATAAATAAATGAGCATTGATGAGTGGTTGAAAGAATTTGGAAAGAATACAACATCAAATTTACAACTTGCCAAATATTGTAAGAAATTAAAAATTCAAAATGTGGTTATTTGTATGAGAGATGAATTAACAAATGTGCCGAAACATACAAAGAATATTATTATGAACTTAGAAGATAATAATGGGAACGGTTCTCATTGGGTTTGTATTTTTAATAATCAAGACAAATATTATTTTGATAGTTTTGGTCTTCCACCACCTGTTGAAGTCATAAAATTCTTACAGAATGGTGTTTATCAAACATTTCAAGTCCAAGAATTAAATTCCAAGTGTTGTGGTCAATTATGTCTATATGTGTTATTTCAACTCAACAAAAATAAAAAATTTTATGATATTATTTTTAATCTAATATAAATGACTTATGTTGGTAAAGATGGTTCTATCTTTGGTGTATCTCAAGAACTGGATATTGATTTATCAAATTATTATACAAAGGCACAGGCTGAACAACATAAATATAATATAAACAAAAATATTAACATGAAAAATGCTTATAAATTAAAAAATTATCCAAGCCCAACTGACGCGAATGACTTGGTGAGATTAAGCGATTTATCACAATATATATACTTGAATAAAACGGCTGTGTATTCCAAAGATACAGAAGTGTTGATATTATCTCCAGGTCATACAGAATTCACAGTTCGAATTAAAATAAATTTTTATAAAGAAGGGCGTATCGTTTGTATGAGAATAGAACAATGGGGGTATGATATGAATGATTTAGGGTATAATTGGTCATTTAAAATTAACCTCGAAGACCTGGAACAATTAAATCAGTCTCGTAAGGAAGAATATTATCCACTTGGTATCGAGAATGAGTTTTGTGGGTCCACGATTAGTAAACAACAAATAAAAAAATTTAATAAGGGTAAATATAATAATGGTTTTGCCCTTGTTTATCTCATGAAAACAGAAAAAACAGGATTATATATAATAAGTAAGGAAATACAAAATGATTTAACTATGGGAAGATGGGGAGGTGTTTCGTGCCATAATATTATTCTAACATATATTTCTAATACATAAATGACAGCAAGAAGGCTTCAAGAAAATTATCATTTCTGTGTCCAAGCATACCTTCAAGAAAAGGGTATTCGGTATTTTAATAAATATGTTCTACAACATAAGAATGAGGTATTTTCAATAAAAGATTGGCATTATGCTGATGTTGATAAACCGACAACTTTAGATTTAATTAGAATGTTAAATAATGAAAAAATTATAAAGTTAAGAAAAGGTAAGGCTCTTTTAGAAATTCAAAAGAAATTTTATTGGTTTCCTGTTGTAAAAAAAATTATTTTCGATGCAGGAATAACAAGAAATCCTGATGAATATATGTATAATATTCTATGGGGTGTAAACGATTCAAGGATAGTAAGGGATGAGGAAGGAGTTGAAGAAGAGAGGGAAGAGGAGGAAAAGGAGAATGAGGAGAGGGAGAAGAAAGAGAAGGAGGAAAAGGAGAAGAAAGAGAAGGAGGAAAAAGAGAAGAGAGAGAAGGAGGAGAGGGAGAAGAAAGAGAAGGAGGAAAAAGAGAAGAGAGAGAGGGAGGAGAGGGAGGAAAGAAGCGAGACAAAATAAATATCAAAATATGGAAACCAGTGAGATTCAAAAAGATTGGCGGTATTACAGAAAATAACTCAACCCACCGAGGAGGAAAACAAAGAATTGACAAGTCTATTTGCAATATTTTCTTCAAGACTATTGACATCGTCAAGCTATTCATTTTAATTCAAGTTTTTTCTTAAATAAATGGAGGAGAGAGTGAAGGCATTTCTTAGGATTCTTTATGTTTTAAAAATTAAGATTCAAATGTGCATGTTGGAAACTAAAAAGGTTTTCGCACTCTGCAGGACTTTTTCACATAAATAAATGAGTTATTGTCTCAAATGTAAAAAGAAAACTAATACTAAAAATATTTCATATATTAAAAGTAAAAATAACAGGGTTATCCAAAAAGGTATATGTTCGGTGTGTGGTTCAAAAAAATCAATTTATCTCCAAACACAAACTCGGAGGAGATATACAAAAGTTTTTATCAGGAAGTAAATTTACAACTACTGGAATACCAGGGGAATTACATCTTCCAGGGTATTCTTTCTGTGGTCCAGGCACAAACTTGGATAAAAGATTAGATGAGGCAGACAATCCTAAATCCTGGAGTAAACCAATCAATAGAGTTGATGAAGTGTGCATGAGACACGATATTGATTATGGGAATACCACAACGTTGGAAGAAAAGCATGAAGCCGATAGAGAAATGTTGTATAATTTGTCTCTGATACAAAATCCAACCTTGAGAGAAAAAGTTGATAGGTTCATCGTGAAGAAGATGATTAGTGCTAAATTGAAACTTGGACTTGGAAATTCAAAAAACTCATAGGCTCTAATGATGCCATTAAGACTGAAGAGCAATTAGCTGATGAATTACATAAACCAATATTCACAAAGTTTCAGAGAAGGAAAGTTTATTCCAAGGAAGTAGATTATATCTGGTCTGCTGATTTGATTGAACTCAATAATGATAAGGGGTACAAGTATGCTTTAACCGTTATTGATTTGAGGAGTAGATAT
>NW_028222143.1:12500-27500 GCF_056783735.1 Eptatretus burgeri
TTCCTATTTTCAAACTTTGATTGAAGCATACTCATTTAATAATTAAATAACTTAATTAATACATTATTATTTTCTCTCACAGGAAATTGTGTCTGAAATACGAAATGAAAATACTGCTTTTGCTACAACTTGGGGGGGAATTGTTGGCTTGGTTGAAGACCTTGAGTGGGATGACTTTGGTGTTCCTTGGAACTCTCTGTCTTCTATGGAACTAAACCTTCAAGTTGATGAACTGGATTCAAACCTCTTATCTATTGAGGTAAGATTTTTTATTTTCCTATTTTCAAACTTTGATTGAAGCATACTCATTTAATAATTAAATAACTTAATTAATACATTATTATTTTCTCTCACAGGAAATTGTGTCTGAAATACGAAATGAAAATACTGCTTTTGCTACAACTTGGGGGAAATTGTTGGCTTGGTTGAAGACCTTGAGTGGGATGACTTTGGTGTTCCTTGGAACTCTCTGTCTTCTATGGAACTAAACCTTCAAGTTGATGAACTGGATTCAAACCTCTTATCTATTGAGGTAAGATTTTTTATTTTCCTATTTTCAAACTTTGATTGAAGCATACTCATTTAATAATTAAATAACTTAATTAATACATTATTATTTTCTCTCACAGGAAATTGTGTCTGAAATACGAAATGAAAATACTGCTTTTGCTACAACTTGGGGCGAAATTGTTGGCTTGGTTGAAGACCTTATGAGCGACCAAGACCCACAGAACGAGTTCGTCCTTGATGACCCAACCAAAGAGTTATACCTTGGAGACCAGCAAAATCCTGAAAAAGAGTTTTACAGCAATAGTACTCATTGTGAGTTATCAAGACAATACCCACTGAACAAGTTATACCTTGATGAGCCAGAATACAAGTTTTACCTTGGAGACTCACAAATTTTGAAAAAATCAGTAAATGAGTTCTGCCTTGATGGTTTAAATAACTACCTTGGAGACTCAGGAAAAGGGTTCTGCCAAGATGGTTCTAAATATGGGTCCTACCTTGGAGACTCACAAATTTTGAAAAAAATCAGTAAATGAGTTATCCTTAAGAGACTTTGTAAGTTGGTTTTACTTTGAATACTTGAAATGTGGGTTCTGGATTGATAACTCACAATGTGATACATATCTTGGAAACTCAACGGGAATGTGGTTATACCTTGAAGACTTGGAAAGTTGGGTTTATGTTGGACACTTGAAACTTTTTTGGGGGCTTTTATTTATTTATTTATTTATTTATTATTATTATTATTTTATTTATTTATATTTTGGAGACTTTTGGAGTTGCTATCACTCTTTAGGATCTAAACCTATCGATGTAGTTCTTTGTCGGATGGTGCTTGATGGGAGCAAGATCAAGAAAGTTCTGGGAAGAAAGTGCAGGCTTACTCCCCCTTTTTACGTCATCAAACCTGAAAGCCTTAAAAGACAGAATTGGAAGAAGAGAAAAAAAACAAAAAATATACATTGTTCGTTCTGGGAAGAAAGTGCAGGCTTACTCCTCCTTTCTATGTCATCAAACCTGAAAGCCTTAAAAGACAGAATTGGAAGAAGAAAAAAAACGTAAAAATATATATATATATATAGGTGGAAATCTCATTTTGAAAAAGACATTGTGTTGGGCGAGGATTGAGTTGGGGTTGAGATTTTGAATGTGAGGGTTGGGGTTGAGATTTTGAATGTGAGGGTTGGGACACACACACATACACATCAACAAACAAAAGTTAAGCCTTGACTATTCAGTTGAGGATTCTGTGTTTGGGGTTCACAGATCTAAGAACGTCCCCCTTGACACACATTATATACTGTTATACACCTCGGACTTGGCCCTCGAGTGTCCACAACGGTGTATAGTAGGAGGGAGTGAAGCGCCAACCTATTGCTCCCATTGCACACACACACAAACAAAAGTTAAACCTTGACTATTCAGTTGAGGATTCTGTGTTTGGGGTTCACAGATCTAAGAACGTCCCCCTTGACACACATTATATACTGTTATACACCTCGGACTTGTCCCTCTAGTGTCCACAAAGGTGTATTATCTGCTTAGTTTTGTCTTTTGTAATTCCTGTGAATAAAATGAACCTAAAATCTCTTCCCCTCCAAATCATATATTTTATAAGTCCAAGGAACTGTATCTATTACATCAACAATTTTAAAAAGTTCTTTCGTCCATTGTTCAGTAAAACCCTTTTCAAAATGAGATTTCCACCTATATATTCTTACGATATCACCAACTTTGAACTTAGGTTTTCTGACATTAATCTCTTTTTCATATTTTAATTTTGTAAATGTTTCTGATGGCTTCATATTCGTTGACGTGTGAATCGTGTCATTATACTTATCCACAATATCCTGAATAAAAGATGACCATTGTTGTGAACCGAGTTGTGTGAATTTTTTATATAGTCTCTCTTTTAAGGTACGATTAAAACGTTCAACAACAACTGCCTTCCCTTCATTAAAGGTACTGTATAATGTAATACTGTTATTTTTTAGAAAATTCATAAATGTCTTGTTATAAAACTCTCTACCCTCATTAGTCCACAATTTCTAAGGTTTTCTCTTACTTTTATTAAATATCTGTTGAAAAGCTAACATAAGAGTATTACCTGTTTTGTTTTTTAAAGGGACAACCCACGCATATCTACTCCTCAAATCAATAACGGTTAAAGCATACTTGTACCCCTTATCATTATTGAGTTCAATCAAATCAGCAGACCAGATATAATCAAGTTCCTTGGAATAAGCCTTCCTTCTACGAAACTTTGTGAATATTGGTTTATGTAATTCATCAGCTAATTGCTCTTCAGTCTTAATAGCATCATTAGAGCCTATAAGTTTTTTGAATTTCCAAGTCCAAGTTTCAATTTAGCACTAATCATCTTCTTCACGATGAACCTATCAACTTTTTCTCTCAAGGTTGGATTTTGTATCAGAGACAAATTATATAACATTTCTCTATCGGCTTCATGCTTTTCTTCCAACGTTGTGGTATTCCCATAATCAATATCGTGTCTCATGCACACTTCATCAACTCTATTGATTGGTTTACTCCAGGATTTAGGATTGTCTGCCTCATCTAATCTTTTATCCAAGTTTGTGCCTGGACCACAGAAAGAATACCCTGGAAGATGTAATTCCCCTGGTATTCCAGTAGTTGTAAATTTACTTCCTGATAAAAACTTTTGTATATCTCCTCCGAGTTTGTGTTTGGAGATAAATTGATTTTTTTTTGAACCACACACCGAACATATACCTTTTTGTATAACCCTGTTATTTTTACTTTTAATATATGAAATATTTTTAGTATCAGTTTTCTTTTTACATTTGAGACAATAACTCATTTATTTATGAGAAAAATTTCTGCAGAGTGCAAAAACCTTTTTAGTTTCCAACATGCACATTTGAATCTTAATTTTTAAAACATAAAGAATCCTTAGAAATGCCTTCACTCTCTCCTCCATTTATTTAAGAAAAAACTTGAATTAAAATGAATAGCTTGACGATGCTAATAGTTTTGTTGAAAGTATTGCAAATAGACTTGTTAATTCTTTGTATTCCTCCCTGGTGAGATGAGTTAATTTCTTTAATACCTCTATTCTTTTTTGAATCTCACTGGTTTCCATATTTTGATATTTATTCATTCTCTCTCTTTCCTCCCTCTCTCTCTTCTCTCTTTCCTCCCTCTCTCTATTCTCCCTCTCTCTATTCTCTCTTTCCTCCTTCTCTCTCTCCTCCTTCTCCTTTTCCTCCTCTTCCCTCTCTTCTTCAACTCCTTCCTCATCCCTTACTATACTTGAATCGTTTACACCCCATAGAATATTATACATATATTCATCAGGATTTCTTGTTATTCCTGTATCCAAAATAATTTTTTTTACAACAGGAAACCAATAAAATTTCTTTTGAATTTCTAAAAGAGCCTTACCTTTTCTTAACCTTATAATTTTTTCATTATTTAACATTCTAATTAAATCTAAAGTTGTCGGTTTATCAACATCAGCAAAATGCCAATCTTTTATTGAAAATACCTCATTCTTATGTTGTAGAACATATTTATTAAAATACCGAATACCCTTTTCTTGAAGGTATGCTTGGACACAGAAATGATAATTTTCTTGAAGCCTTCTTGCTGTCATTTATGTATTAGAAATATATGTTAGAATAATATTATGGCACGAAACACCTCCCCATCTTCCCATAGTTAAATCATTTTGTATTTCCTTACTCATTATATATAATCCTGTTTTTTCTGTTTTCATGAGATAAACAAGGGCAAAACCATTATTATATTTACCCTTATTAAATTCTTTTATTTGTTGTTTACTAATCGTGGCTCCACAAAACTCATTCTCGATACCAAGTGGATAATATTCTTCCTTACGAGACTGATTTAATTGTTCCAGGTCTTCGAGGTTAATTTTAAATGACCAATTATACCCTAAATCATTCATATCATACCCCCATTGTTCTATTCTCATACAAACGATACCCCCTTCTTTATAAAAATTTATTTTAATTCGAACTGTGAATTCTGTATGACCTGGAGATAATATCAACACTTCTGTATCTTTAGAATACACAGCCGTTTTATTTAAGTATATATATTGTGATAAATCGCTTAATCTCACCAAGTCATTCGCGTCAGTCGGGCTTGGATAATTTTTTAATTTATAAGCATTTTTCATGTTAATATTTTTGTTTATATTATATTTATATCGTTCAGCCTGTGCCTTTGTGTAATAATTTGATAAATCAATATCCAGTTCTTGAGATACACCAAAGATAGAACCATCTTTACCAACATAAGTCATTTATATTAGATTAAAAATAATATCATAAAATTTTTTATTTTTGTTGAGTTGAAATAACACATATAGACATAATTGACCACAACACTTGGAATTTAATTCTTGGACTTGAAATGTTTGATAAACACCATTCTGTAAGAATTTTATGACTTCAACAGGTGGTGGAAGACCAAAACTATCAAAATAATATTTGTCTTGACTATTAAAAATACAAACCCAATGAGAACCGTTCCCATCATTATCTTCTAAGTTCATAATAATATTCTTTGTATGTTTCGACACATTTGTTAATTCATCTCTCATACAAATAACCACATTATGAATTTTTAATTTCTTACAATATTTGGCAAGTTGTAAATTTGATGTTGTATTCTTTCCAAATTCTTTCAACCACTCATCAATGCTCATTTATTTATTAGAAAGATATAATCCATTACCTCTTTTCGTTAATTTTACACCTGCTTGTGCTATAGAAGAAAGCATATCTCCAACTAACAATCTCGCTTTATCAGGCAGACCTTCAAGTTTTTCAGCAAAATCTACAATTACACCACTTCCACTAATTTGTTTCTCCAACTCTTTGTTATGTCTTTCCAATTCTTTTTGAGCCTGGAGTTGAGCCTTCCTTTCGTTGGCAGTTTTGACCGCTGTTGAAATACCACCCGTCAATGCTCCAACCGCACTTAAACCAGCAAATAAAGGAATTAGAAATGGGAGAAATCCTCCACTCGTCTCTCTTATTGAATATTTTTTCAACATTGGTTTTGTCATTTTAATTTTAAGTGAGCCAGTGTCATTCAAGATTTTAACCTGTTCTCTTGTGAGCAAAACATCAATTCTTACTGCTCCTTTTCTCTGAATTGTATTAACGTTAATCGTACAAGGCTTTTGATTTTGAACACAAGATGATAGTTTATGAAGATTGATTTGATTAACATATACCCCAGTTGGTACTTTGCCACTCATTTATTTAACAAAAAATTATGTGAGACTAATCATCACACCATTATCTGTATTAATCTGCAATTCTGTTTCTTCCAAAAGCAAACAATATGTATCAACTTCTTCACTCTCTCCTCTTTCAATGTATAGGGAAGTATCCACTCGATTAGACTTTATAGTTTCTTTTTGAGCGCTCAGGTCAAACGTATAGATTGTATACAAACTTTTAAATGCTGTCATATCCAAAATAGGTTCTTTATTTCCATTACTTTCACACACCTTTTGGTAAGACTTGTATGCTTCAGCAAAATCATTTTTTTCCCAATTAATTTCCAATCTATCTCGTGGATAAAATGTTCCATCTAGAGAAACGCGAAGTTGTTTCACCTTAGCATTATCACTCAATGCATTATTCTTATCAGTCGCAGTATCACCATCTGGCTTTTTAAAAATCATCCACAGATATCGTGGCTTTCCTTCCAGAACACCCAAATTCCACGTGTAAGTAGTTTGATTGAGTTTAACGTGTTGACATCTTCTTTTGAGGTATGATACACAGTGGTTTTTTTGAGTTAAGTCTTCGATTCAACATCTCTTCTGTTTTAAGATTAGGAGTATATTCACTGATATACCAACTCATCTCCTCAATTACAAATTTATTCTGATCACCAAAAGCATTACCAACACCAAAAAGCAATCTATTTTCATTATCATTCCTTTGTAGTTGAAATCTAATTTTAAGACCATACAGAACTTTATCATAATCACAAAATCCAAATATACCTTTAAGAGGAACTGCCACAGTAAAACTATTTTCTGCTTTTGTATCATCATTATACATTCCTTTCCTTTGAATATATCCAGGGTCTGTGTTTGTTCCCGTTGACATATCAGGAATAAAACCTTCGACAGACCCCTTTCCCATTCTATCACTGAATGTATAGAGTGTAAATTTCATCATTTCAGATACAGCAGAGACATAATCAACCGCTTCAACTTCTTGTGTTCCAATATACAATCGCACACTATCAAACATTTTCCAGAAGAAATCATTTACAAGTGTAGCGTTTGTGTTATTCCCAGCCTTAGTGAATTTAAATTTACACAACAAGAAACTTTCGGAGAGATTCAAATAGGTTTGTTGATTATTTATTTCAAAACTTTTTGTACCATTTGTATTCCAGTCTGTTCCAGTTATTGCATTTACCTTGAAGTAATCTTCTTTTTTAGTGGAGTTTGAGATAATAATAGTATCATCCAAATCATAGATACTATCAATTGCTTCCATACTTGTATTTATTTAGGAAAAAGATGTTAAAACTTTTGAAACCCTGATCCAAGTATTTGAATTATTTTCTGTCGTTCTTGGGGGGACAACTGAGTTTTACCTTTCTTAATTTCTTTTATTGCTTGTAATTTATGAGATTCTTTCTGAGCATCTTTTATACTCTTTACAGCACCTGCTACATTTCCCACAGCAGAAGCAGTTGAACCAATTAGGTCTTTATGTTTAAGAATAGTTGAACCAATACCCATGAGAGTATCAATTATCCCATCTCCTCTAAATTGATGTCCAACACCCCTTTGTCTCTTAGGTTTATAGTATCCTCTACCAAGATACATACCTTCACCCTTGTAGTACGGGGAAAGGAACATCCCATCCCCTGTAATTATTTTATATTTTCCCAACTCGTGCTTCCTCACAATAACCATCGTATTTATTTATTGAAAAACTTCACGTAGGTGAATTCTGATGGATATAACTTCTCCATTAAAAGAGATCACACGATTATCTTGGTCGGTTATCCTAAAATTTACTCTGTGTATGGTTTTTCCTGACACAGGTAGATAAACCAAATTTTTAGGCTCCATATTGAATTTATAACCAATTGGGGTTGAGTATGCGCTGAATGAAAATATTGTATTTGTTTTTAATCCATCATTATAAGCACCATCAATCAAATCACAGTGAATTAACACCAAATTTATTCCTGAGGATATTTGAATGACATTATCACTGTAAAACGTCCCATTAGTTTCAATCTTTTTTGAGGAGAAACCTAATAACTCTCTAAATGAATTATCAATTGTGAAATCAACCTTGTAGTTATTTTTAACTTTAATCGTTGATTTTGAAGTATGTTTTTGAATGTTTATAATAATATTTTTTGGTTCATCACCCTGTTCTTTCATAAGACGAGCAATTTCGGAAGATATTTGAGAAATCTCGTATGCTCCGGGTGAGACTGTTATCGTTTTGTATCCACTTCCCGGATTATAACTAAACTTGTCATTTTTCTCGGTTATATTAAATAAGGTATTATAAGTCTCCATGGACAATAAAGATGCCTCATATTCTTTTGTTGTGTCAAGTTGTAGTGGGTATGGGAATGAAGATGTGTGGTCGCTTGTTGTGAAATTAAAACTCAGGATTGTGCTTCTCATCTTATTTAATATGAGATAAAATGTCTTTATATTGAGATTTATTAATTATTTTCATGTTCATCAACTGGTCTAAAATGGCTGATGCTTCATTAAAACAATTGTTATTTCCAGCCTTCTTACTGCCGAACAACAATAACAGTCTATTAACTAATTGCGATGGGTCATTTGGAAGAAAACTAATACCTGAACCAAGGATACTTAAAGCCTGAATAATGTGTTTCTCCTTCTCATTCTTCCTACTTTTACCAGAAAGAATAACCTTATAATTTAGAGTGTTCAGCAAATCAATATATACTCTATCATCATTATTTTCCATATCCAATGGTTTATCAATATACTTTGATTCATCCCTCACAGTTGAACCTTGCCTTCCATCTTTTGTGAGAAGAAACATTAATCTCGGAGTTAGTTTAACAGGGGGTTGAGCAGAACTTAAGAACCTTAATTCATCATTAAATATCAATACCTTTTCTTGAACAAGATGAAATATTGCTGGTTGTTCTGTTGGAATGAGTCCTGCTTTGGTTTTTGAATCTGCTGAATATTCATTGTTTTGAACAGCATTCACAATATAATCAGGGGGTTGATTAATCTCTTCCAGTTGTTGAAATAAACCTTCATCATGTTCTAATTCTCCAATATGCTCTAATTCTTCCTCCGTCATTTGACTGAAATCTTTTAACATTTGAAGCTTTCTAGGAGTATATTCTACTGTGGGAACTGTGGAAACATCTTTCATTTTTTCTTGGGAAGTTTTTAAAAGTGGTTTAAAAAATTTCTCTTGTTTTTTTTCAAATGCTTCTTCGCCCGTTAGTTTCTGTCTGCGTTTCTTCTTTATGTCTTCCTGTTGTTTTACAACTTTTGAAACCAACTCTTGATGTTCCTTAAATCTTCTTGCTCTTTCTTTTGTATCCATTTATTTATTGTAAAATATCATTTAATGAATTGTAAAGATCAACAGGGAAATTTTCCTTTTCTTCATCATTCAAGTAGATGTGTTCAAATAAATCCTTTTCTTTAAATATTTCATCAAATTCTTTATTAACATTAATGCGAGTTGTAATTTCTTCTTCACTAATCCTTGCATCTCTGCTTTTCATACGTTTGTGTTGAGTTTCTTCATCAACATCAAAACCGAATGATAAAATCTTCACTCCGCTCAGATATTTAATAATTTGTCTCGTTCCTTCTGGATTAGTTTCTAATATCCCAACACCACCAGATTTTAGTTTCTTTAACTCACTCTTACAATGTGAATATTTTGTTGTACCAAGAGAAACCTCCTCAAATATTTGTCCTTCATTCCTCAATCGCATATGTTCCTCCACTGAAATATAGTGATAATCTTCACCTTTTACTTCTCCAGGTCTTATTGCTCTAGTTGTTGTTGATACAATGCGTATCACGGGGTGTTTTTTAAGTAAATTTACAATATTCTCATTTGTACTACACAAGAACCTTGATTTATGAAAGTTTTTTCCAGAAGCAGATTTACCCACAAGATTTATAATAATAGTTGTCATTTATATATGTAATTGTTTATAAAACAAAAAATATATCCCTTAATATCTCATCTTGTTTCACAACAATATATTTATATTTTTCAGTCGTGTGCTTCATATAATCCTCAAATTTCTTTTTACTACATAATGTAGAACAATTATCTCTCCAAAAATTATTGATATCTATTGAATTTAACTTGAATAAAATAAAAGTATTAGCATTGTTTCTGATGGAACGACGAGGAAGTTGAAAGTACGATTGACTAAGATAAATACAATTACAAGAAGAATGTCTCCCTCTTGTGTAGTAGCTGTCCATTACCGTTTGGTTTCTCTCATTAACACAATCATCAAAGATAACGAGGTTCTTTTTTGATTTATCCAAATCTTGGGGAGACGGTATATCATCCGTATTATCACTAAGAATACAAGTTATAAGATTTGATTTCTTTTTACATCTCTGTGTATCACAAAATAGTTGAATTATATCTTCAATGTTATAATCATTTAGGTTTTTTTGACGTTTAAATAAACCTATTATATCTTCTTTTGAAGACCAGCATTAAAACCTTGTGAGAGTAGTTGATACTCTGGTTGAAAACTCGACTTTGTGAAAATTATTAAATTATCATAATCTAAAAAGTTGGGAGTGAGGAGCATTTTTAAAAGTAAGCAGGTTTTTCCACATCCACTTGAACCAACTATGAGACATCTTAATGAATTTGGGAGATTTTTATGGTTGTTAAATTTTATCTTATTTTCCCAAATAGGTAAAAAATCATTCATTTATATATTTGAAAAACAGGTTATTTAATTTATTATTGGCTTTTTTAGAAACTCTATATTTTATCCTAAGTTCAGGTTTAATTTCAAGATAATCCATTATTTTATTTATACAATATCTTGTGTTGATATTTCCCTGAAAATTACATCCATGAATAATATACAACAACAATCCTTTGAACATTTCTCTTATACGTTCAGTTTCTTCCCTTGTAAGGAAAGGTGTGTTATCATCCTCATACTTTACATTCATTTCTCTAATCAATCTTGTAAAGTAATTCATTTTTGGTGTAAATCTAAAAGAATTATTTTCCTTTTTATATTTTTTATTATCATTAATTAGAAGATAATCACAGAATATACATTGTTTATAGGCTTTTGACTCTGTGTTTAATCCCCGTCTTTCACACGCAGGACAATTCTCAAATTTGTCATATGGAGAATCAGGAAAGTCTAGCATATTTATAAAGTAAAACTTTACTTAAACTGAAATTCATCTATACTTTCAGTTGTATATTACCATCGATATCGATATACTTTTTTTCATTATCAGATTCAACGACAACATTTTTTATATTAAAGGTAATTTTAAAATTATCGTTAACTACTATTGAACGAAATGTCATTTCACCTGATATATTAACATCCTTTATTTCATCAAGATTTACATCTTTAAGGTTGTTGAAAAAAATACAAATTTCTCCTTGCATATTACAGATGGTCTTATCTTTTCTTTCTAAAGCTTCATCCATAAGGTTTTTGTTCTTTGATACTTTTTCTTGTTTCATTGCTTTTTCTAGTTTTGAATATATTACTAGAAGGAGAGGAGAAACTTTTGTTAGAGATACTTTAATTGATGTTCTACCAGGTATACTAAAAGCCCTTCCACTGAAGGAAATTGAAGAACTCATATTATTTACCATAATAGTTTTTATCCAATAGTTGTTATATTTATCTTTGTTCAATTTTACATCCTTGACATATTTCTCAGTATCTTTAACAGATGAAGAGATTGATTGAAACTTGTCTTTTGTGTCTTGAAACATTGTATTTATTAAGTGAAAAAGTTGGAGGATAAAATGGTTTTAAGCACAGATTCACCTGTAAAACAAACGAAATTTTCATCAAGAAAATTTTAGTTTAAGCAAAGTTTTATTCTATAAATATGGTGAATACAACGTACTGCGATGTTTGTAATCACGAATATAAACATTATAGAAAACACCTCCGAACCAACAAACACACATTTAATCTATTTCATCAAATATCTCCTCTTGAGTTGGAAAGAAAACATTGTGATATCTGTTCAAAGGATGTTTTGAAGAGTAGTTATAATCAACATCTTCAATCACAAAAACACAAGAAAAATGAGTTTAAAGTAAAGGGAGACTATTATATTAAAAACACTGATGAGGCATTTAAAGGGCATATAAAAATAAGGATTTTTCAATTTGGAGAACCCGGTCCATCATCAATAGCTGAATCAATTGAAATAGTGAAACCCGATGTTGAAAAATTTATTAAAAAGACATTAAAAGAAATGAAAACTTTAAAGTTTTATATGGGAGTGAAAATGAATATGAAAAGACAAGATGAAGAACAAACTCCTTATATGAGAACAGATCTTCATTTTATAACATCATTTCAAGATTTTTTGAATAGTGGGGTTTATGAAGAACTATCAAGACAAGAGGAGGATGTTGATAATACAGTGGTAGGAAGTGGATTCAATATTAAAAAATCATCTTTTTAGATATACACATTCTAAAATCAAACCCTCTTAAAGCTTCTTCTTATATTGAATTACCAAAAGAAATAAAACTAAAGAAGGCAGTTGTTAATATTAAGAACAATGATAATAAATGTTTTCTCTGGTCTGTTCTTGCTCACTTACATCCACCAAAATGTAATTCAGAAAGAGTAAAACAATATATGAAATATGAGAATACCTTGGACATTAAAGATTTTAAATTCCCAATGCCATTAACAGATATTCCTAAATTTGAGAAAAAGAATAATCTTTCTATTAATGTATATGGATTAACGGATACAAACAAAGTTCAAATATTAAAAATTTCAAACAACTATAAAAATGAAGAAACACACATTGACCTTTTATATTTTAGTGTTGGAAAGAATTCACATTACACATACATCAATAATTTATCAAGATTAATCTCTTCTCAGGTATTCAGAACAGCAAACAAAATATATCCTTGTAAGCGATGTCTTAATTCATTTCATACAAAAGAACGACTAGAACAACATTCAAAATATTGTAGTAATCATAAATCAGCTGTAATTACAATGCCTAAACCTGGTGAAAAGATTTATTTTGAAGATTATAATAAATCTATCATGCACCCATTTGTGATATACGCTGATTTTGAATGTATCCTTAAAAAGATAAATACTGCTTCTCCTAATCCAAAAGAACCATATACAAATAAATATCAAAAACATATTCCTTGTGGTTTCTGTTATGATATCAAATCATCTGTTGGAGAAAAGCATAACAAACTTGAACATTATCGTGGAAAAAATGCTTCACAAGAGTTTGTAAAACGATTAGAAAAGGATTGTATAAGACTCACTAAATTAATGAAAGAAACAAATGAACCGATGAAATTAACCAAAGAAGAAAAATTAGAATTTAGAATGAACAATATCTGCCATATTTGTGAGGGGGAAATTAAGGAGTCTAAAGTTAGAGACCATTGTCATCTTACTGGTAAATATAGAGGTCCCGCTCATTCCTGTTGTAATCTTAATTATAAATTACCTTCTTTTATTCCAGTCTTTCTTCACAACAGCGCCAACTATGATACACATCTATTTATAAATGAACTTTCAAAAACACCAGGGAATATTTCTGCTATAACAAACACAAGTCAAAAGTATATTTCATTTTCAAAAATGATATTCACAAAACCTTTAACTCGTATTAGGTTTTTAGATTCTTACAAGTTTATGGGAACACCACTAGCCTACCTCGCATCAAATCTAAGCTCCATGGACTCTTTTCCAAATCTTAATTCATTCTTTCCAAAAGAGGAAATTCTCACTAAAGAGGAAATTCAGATTAAAGAGAGAATTCAAAGTAAAGAGGAAACTGTAATTAATGAAGAAATTCTAACTGAAGATGAAATTCTAATTATAAAGAAAATTCTCACTAAAGAGGAAATTCAGATTAAAGATGAAATTCTGATTAAAGAAGGAATTCTTACGAGAGAGGAAATTCAAACAAGGAATGAAATTCAAAGTAAAGAGAAAATTCTTACAAGTAAGGGAATTTATCCTTATGATTATATGGATTCATTTATGAGATTTAAAGAAACACAACTTCCTTCAAAAGAAAGTTTCTATAATAACCTTTATGAAGAAGAGATAAGTGATAAGGAATATAAACACGCACAAGAAATATGGAAAATATTTAAGATAAAGAACCTTGGAGAATATCACGATTTATATCTAAAAACAGATGTTTTATTGTTAGCTGATGTGTTTGAAGCTTTTAGATCACTCTGTCATAATAAAAATTGTTATGGATTAGATCCTGACCACTATTTCACAGCTCCTGGTTTAGCTTGGAGTGCAATGTTGAAAATGACAAAACAAGATATAGATTTAATCAGTGATGTGGATATGCTTTTGATGATTGAGAAGTCTAAGAGAGGTGGAATATCACAAGTATGTTCAAAAAGATATGCTAAAGCAAATAATAAATATCTTCCAAATTATGATAGTGAAAAAGATAGTAATTATTTGATGTATTTTGATGCTAATAATTTGTATGGATGGGCAATGTCTCAATCTCTGCCTTATGGTAAATTAGAGTGGGTGGAAGAAAAGGATTATGAAAAGGCTTTGATGAATATTGTTATTTCTTCTCAAGAGGAATTGAATGACGAAGAAGAAGGTTATTATTTTGAAGTTGATTTGAGGTACCCGAGTGATCTTCATAATAAGCATAAAGATCTTCCTTTTGCATGTGAGAAAGAAACTCCAAAGAAAGAATGGTTAAGTGATTATCATAAAAGTTTTAATATTAAAGGTAAATCAACAGAAAAGTTATTAACAACATTCTATGATAAAGAGGGATATGTTTTGCATCAGAGAAGCTTAAAACAGTTTTTGAGAGAAGGATTGAGAGTAGCTAAAATTCATAGAGTTTTAAAATTTAAACAAAGTCCTTGGGTGAAAAAGTATATTCAATTCAATACAGATATGAGAGCAAATACAAAAGTAAAATTTGAAGGGGACTTTTATAAATTAATGAATAATGCTGTATTTGGAAAGACTATGGAAAATGTTAGAAACAGGCAAAACATTAGATTCGCAACATCTTGGAAAGAAGCTTCGAGATTGATAAATAAACCAAGTTTTGAGAGAGAAGAGGTTTTTTCAGAGAACTTTTCTGCAATTCATATGAAAAAGGAAAGTATTGTAATGGATAAACCAATTTATATTGGAACAGCAGTTCTTGATTTATCAAAGATATTGATGTAT
>NW_028222143.1:32500-65000 GCF_056783735.1 Eptatretus burgeri
CCTTAAAAGACAGAATTGGAAGAAGAGAAAAAAACAAAAAATATACATTGTTCGTTCTGGGAAGAAAGTGCAGGCTTACTCCCCCTTTCTACGTCATCAAACCTGAAAGCCTTAAAAGACAGAATTGGAAGAAGAGAAAAAAAAACGTAAAATATATATATATATACATATATAGGTGGAAATCTCATTTTGAAAAAGACTGTGTTGGGTGAGGATTGAGTTGGGGTTGAGATTTTGAATGTGAGGGTTGGGGTTGAGATTTTGAATGTGAGGGTTGGGACACACACACACATACACATCAACAAACAAAAGTTAAGCCTTGACTATTCAGTTGAGGATTCTGTGTTTGGGGTTCACAGATCTAAGAACGTCCCCCTTGACACACATTATATACTGTTATACACCTCGGACTTGGCCCTCGAGTGTCCACAATGGTGTATAGTAGGAGGGAGTGAAGCGCCAACCTATTGCTCCCATTGCACACACACACACACACAAACAAAAGTTAAGCCTTGACTATTCAGTTGAGGATTCTGTGTTTGGGGTTCACAGATGTAAGAACGTCCACCCCTTGACACACATTATATACTGTTATACACCTCGGATTTGGCCTCGAGTGTCCACAAAGGTGTATTATCTGCTTAGTTTTGTCTTTTGTAATTCCTGTGAATAAAATGAACCTAAAATCTCTTCCCCTTCCAAATCATATATTTTATAAGTCCAAGGAACTGTATCTATTACATCAACAATTTTAAAAAGTTCTTTCGTCCATCGTTCAGTAAAACCCTTTTCAAAATGAGATTTCCACCTATATATTCTTACGATATCACCAACTTTGAACTTAGGTTTTCTGACATTAATCTCTTTTTCATATTTTAATTTTGTAAATGTTTCTGATGGCTTCATATTCGTTGATGTGTGAATCGTGTCATTATACTTATCCACAATATCCTGAATAAAAGATGACCATTGTTGTGAACCGAGTTGTGTGAATTTTTTATATAGTCTCTCTTTTAAGGTACGATTAAAACGTTCAACAACAACTGCCTTCCCTTCATTAAAGGTACTGTATAATGTAATACTGTTATTTTTTAGAAAATTCATAAATGTCTTGTTATAAAACTCTCTACCCTCATCAGTCCACAATTTCTTAGGTTTTCTCTTACTTTTATTAAATATCTGTTGAAAAGCTAACATAAGAGTATTACCTGTTTTGTTCTTTAAAGGGACAACCCACGCATATCTACTCCTCAAATCAATAACGGTTAAAGCATACTTGTACCCCTTATCATTATTGAGTTCAATCAAATCAGCAGACCAGATATAATCAACTTCCTTGGAATAAACTTTCCTTCTCTGAAACTTTGTGAATATTGGTTTATGTAATTCATCAGCTAATTGCTCTTCAGTCTTAATGGCATCATTAGAGCCTATAAGTTTTTTGAATTTCCAAGTCCAAGTTTCAATTTAGCACTAATCATCTTCTTCACGATGAACCTATCAACTTTTTCTCTCAAGGTTGGATTTTGTATCAGAGACAAATTATACAACATTTCTCTATCGGCTTCATGCTTTTCTTCCAACGTTGTGGTATTCCCATAATCAATATCGTGTCTCATGCACACTTCATCAACTCTATTGATTGGTTTACTCCAGGATTTAGGATTGTCTGCCTCATCTAATCTTTTATCCAAGTTTGTGCCTGGACCACAGAAAGAATAACCTGGAAGATGTAATTTCCCTGGTATTCCAGTAGTTGTAAATTTACTTCCTGATAAAAACTTTTGTATATCTCCTCCGAGTTTGTGTTTGGAGATAAATTGATTTTTTTTTGAACCACACACCGAACATATACCTTTTTGTATAACCCTGTTATTTTTACTTTTAATATATGAAATATTTTTAGTATTAGTTTTCTTTTTACATTTGAGACAATAACTCATTTATTTATGAGAAAAATTTCTGCAGAGTGCAAAAACCTTTTTAGTTTCCAACATGCACATTTGAATCTTAATTTTTAAAACATAAAGAATCCTTAGAAATGCCTTCACTCTCTCCTCCATTTATTTAAGAAAAAACTTGAATTAAAATGAATAGCTTGACGATGCTAATAGTTTTGTTGAAAGTATTGCAAATAGACTTGTTAATTCTTTGTATTCCTTCCTGGTGGGTTGAGTTATTTTCTGTAATACCTCTATTCTTTTTTGAATCAAACTGGTTTCCATACTATAATATTTATTTATTCTCTCTCTTTCCTCCCTCTCTCTATTCTCTCTTTCCTCCTTCTCTCTCTCCTCCTTCTCCTTTTCCTCCTCTTCCCTCTCTTCTTCAACTCCTTCCTCATCCCTTACTATACTTGAATCGTTTACACCCCATAGAATATTATACATATATTCATCAGGATTTCTTGTTATTCCTGTATCCAAAATAATTTTTTTTACAACAGGAAACCAATAAAATTTCTTTTGAATTTCTAAAAGAGCCTTACCTTTTCTTAACCTTATAATTTTTTCATTATTTAACATTCTAATTAAATCTAAAGTTGTCGGTTTATCAACATCAGCATAATGCCAATCTTTTATTGAAAATACCTCATTCTTATGTTGTAGAACATATTTATTAAAATACCGAATACCCTTTTCTTGAAGGTATGCTTGGACACAGAAATGATAATTTTCTTGAAGCCTTCTTGCTGTCATTTATGTATTAGAAATATATGTTAGAATAATATTATGGCACGAAACACCTCCCCATCTTCCCATAGTTAAATCATTTTGTATTTCCTTACTTATTATATATAATCCTGTTTTTTCTGTTTTCATGAGATAAACAAGGGCAAAACCATTATTATATTTACCCTTATTAAATTCTTTTATTTGTTGTTTACTAATCGTAGCCCCACAAAACTCATTCTCAATACCAAGTGGATAATATTCTTCCTTACGAGACTGATTTAATTGTTCCAGGTCTTCGAGGTTAATTTTAAATGACCAATTATACCCTAAATCATTCATATCATACCCCCATTGTTCTATTCTCATACAAACGATACGCCCTTCTTTATAAAAATTTATTTTAATTCGAACTGTGAATTCTGTATGACCTGGAGATAATATCAACACTTCTGTATCTTTAGAATACACAGCCGTTTTATTTAAGTATATATATTGTGATAAATCGCTTAATCTCACCAAGTCATTCGCGTCAGTCGGGCTTGGATAATTTTTTAATTTATAAGCATTTTTCATGTTAATATTTTTGTTTATATTATATTTATGTCATTCAGCCTGTGCCTTTGTGTAATAATTTGATAAATCAATATCCAGTTCTTGAGATACACCAAAGATAGAACCATCTTTACCAACATAAGTCATTTATATTAGATTAAAAATAATATCATAAAATTTTTTATTTTTGTTGAGTTGAAATAACACATATAGACATAATTGACCACAACACTTGGAATTTAATTCTTGGACTTGAAATGTTTGATAAACACCATTCTGTAAGAATTTTATGACTTCAACAGGTGGTGGAAGACCAAAACTATCAAAATAATATTTGTCTTGACTATTAAAAATACAAACCCAATGAGAACCGTTCCCATCATTATCTTCTAAGTTCATAATAATATTCTTTGTATGTTTCGACACATTTGTTAATTCATCTCTCATACAAATAACCACATTATGAATTTTTAATTTCTTACAATATTTGGCAAGTTGTAAATTTGATGTTGTATTCTTTCCAAATTCTTTCAACCACTCATCAATGCTCATTTATTTATTAGAAAGATATAATCCATTACCTCTTTTCGTTAATTTTACACCTGCTTGTGCTATAGAAGAAAGCATATCTCCAACTAACAATCTCGCTTTATCAGGCAGACCTTCAAGTTTTTCAGCAAAATCTACAATTACACCACTTCCACTAATTTGTTTCTCCAACTCTTTGTTATGTCTTTCCAATTCTTTTGAGCCTGGAGTTGAGCCTTCCTTTCGTTGGCAGTTTTGACCGCTGTTGAAATACCACCCGTCAATGCTCCAACCGCACTTAAACCAGCAAATAAAGGAATTAGAAATGGGAGAAATCCTCCACTCGTCTCTCTTATTGAATATTTTTTCAACATTGGTTTTGTCATTTTAATTTTAAGTGAGCCAGTGTCATTCAAGATTTTAACCTGTTCTCTTGTGAGCAAAACATCAATTCTTACTGCTCCTTTTCTCTGAATTGTATTAACGTTAATCGTACAAGGCTTTTGATTTTGAACACAAGATGATAGTTTATGAAGATTGATTTGATTAACATATACCCCAGTTGGTACTTTGCCACTCATTTATTTAACAAAAAATTATGTGAGACTAATCATCACACCATTATCTGTATTAATCTGCAATTCTGTTTCTTCCAAAAGCAAACAATATGTATCAACTTCTTCACTCTCTCCTCTTTCAATGTATAGGGAAGTATCCACTCGATTAGACTTTATAGTTTCTTTTTGAGCGCTCAGGTCAAACGTATAGATTGTATACAAACTTTTAAATGCTGTCATATCCAAAATAGGTTCTTTATTTCCATTACTTTCACACACCTTTTGGTAAGACTTGTATGCTTCAGCAAAATCATTTTTTCCCAATTAATTTCCAATCTATCTCGTGGATAAAATGTTCCATCTAGAGAAACGCGAAGTTGTTTCACCTTAGCATTATCACTCAATGCATTATTCTTATCAGTCGCAGTATCACCATCTGGCTTTTTAAAAATCATCCACAGATATCGTGGCTTTCCTTCCAGAACACCCAAATTCCACGTGTAAGTAGTTTGATTGAGTTTAACGTGTTGACATCTTCTTTTGAGGTATGATACACTGAGTGGTTTCTTTGAGTTAAGTCTTCGATTCAACATCTCTTCTGTTTTAAGATTAGGAGTATATTCACTGATATACCAACTCATCTCCTCAATTACAAATTTATTCTGATCACCAAAAGCATTACCAACACCAAAAAGCAATCTATTTTCATTATCATTCCTTTGTAGTTGAAATCTAATTTTAAGACCATACAGAACTTTATCATAATCACAAAATCCAAATATACCTTTAAGAGGAACTGCCACAGTAAAACTATTTTCTGCTTTTGTATCATCATTATACATTCCTTTCCTTTGAATATATCCAGGGTCTGTGTTTGTTCCCGTTGACATATCAGGAATAAAACCTTCGACAGACCCCTTTCCCATTCTATCACTGAATGTATAGAGTGTAAATTTCATCATTTCAGATACAGCAGAGACATAATCAACCGCTTCAACTTCTTGTGTTCCAATATACAATCGCACACTATCAAACATTTTCCAGAAGAAATCATTTACAAGTGTAGCGTTTGTGTTATTCCCAGCCTTAGTGAATTTAAATTTACACAACAAGAAACTTTCGGAGAGATTCAAATAGGTTTGTTGATTATTTATTTCAAAACTTTTTGTACCATTTGTATTCCAGTCTGTTCCAGTTATTGCATTTACCTTGAAGTAATCTTCTTTTTTAGTGGAGTTTGAGATAATAATAGTATCATCCAAATCATAGATACTATCAATTGCTTCCATACTTGTATTTATTTAGGAAAAAAGATGTTAAAACTTTTGAAACCCTGATCCAAGTATTTGAATTATTTTCTGTCGTTCTTGGGGGACAACTGAGTTTTACCTTTCTTAATTTCTTTTATTGCTTGTAATTTATGAGATTCTTTCTGAGCATCTTTTATACTCTTTACAGCACCTGCTACATTTCCCACAGCAGAAGCAGTTGAACCAATTAGGTCTTTATGTTTAAGAATAGTTGAACCAATACCCATGAGAGTATCAATTATCCCATCTCCTCTAAATTGATGTCCGACACCCCTTTGTCTCTTAGGTTTATAGTATCCTCTACCAAGATACATACCTTCACCCTTGTAGTACGGGAAAGGAACATCCCATCCCCTGTAATTATTTTATATTTTCCCAACTCGTGCTTCCTCACAATAACCATCGTATTTATTTATTGAAAAACTTCACGTAGGTGAATTCTGATGGATATAACTTCTCCATTAAAAGAAATCACACGATTATCTTGGTCGGTTATCCTAAAATTTACTCTGTGTATGGTTTTTCCTGACACAGGTAGATAAACCAAATTTTTAGGCTCCATATTGAATTTATAACCAATTGGGGTTGAGTATGCGCTGAATGAAAATATTGTATTTGTTTTTAATCCATCATTATAAGCACCATCAATCAAATCACAGTGAATTAACACCGAATTTATTCCTGAGGATATTTGAATGACATTATCACTGTAAAACGTCCCATTAGTTTCAATCTTTTTGAGGAGAAACCTAATAACTCTCTAAATGAATTATCAATTGTGAAATCAACCTTGTAGTTATTTTTTACTTTAATCGTTGATTTTGAAGTATGTTTTTGAATGTTTATAACAATATTTTTGGTTCATCACCCTGTTCTTTCATAAGACGAGCAATTTCGGAAGATATTTGAGAAATCTCGTATGCTCCGGGTGAGACTGTTATCGTTTTGTATCCACTTCCCGGATTATAACTAAACTTGTCATTTTTCTCGGTTATATTAAATAAGGTATTATAAGTCTCCATGGACAATAAAGATGCCTCATATTCTTTTGTTGTGTCAAGTTGTAGTGGGTATGGGAATGAAGATGTGTGGTCGCTTGTTGTGAAATTAAAACTCAGGATTGTGCTTCTCATCTTATTTAATATGAGATAAAATGTCTTTATATTGAGATTTATTAATTATTTTCATGTTCATCAACTGGTCTAAAATGGCTGATGCTTCATTAAAACAATTGTTATTTCCAGCCTTCTTACTGCCGAACAACAATAACAGTCTATTAACTAATTGCGATGGGTCATTTGGAAGAAAACTAATACCTGAACCAAGGATACTTAAAGCCTGAATAATGTGTTTCTCCTTCTCATTCTTCCTACTTTTACCAGAAAGAATAACCTTATAATTTAGAGTGTTCAGCAAATCAATATATACTCTATCATCATTATTTTCCATATCCAATGGTTTATCAATATACTTTGATTCATCCCTCACAGTTGAACCTTGCCTTCCATCTTTTGTGAGAAGAAACATTAATCTCGGAGTTAGTTTAACAGGGGTTGAGCAGAACTTAAGAACCTTAATTCATCATTAAATATCAATACCTTTTCTTGAACAAGATGAAATATTGCTGGTTGTTCTGTTGGAATGAGTCCTGCTTTGGTTTTTGAATCTGCTGAATATTCATTGTTTTGAACAGCATTCACAATATAATCAGGGGTTTGATTAATCTCTTCCAGTTGTTGAAATAAACCTTCATCATCATGTTCTAATTCTCCAATATGCTCTAATTCTTCCTCCGTCATTTGACTGAAATCTTTTAACATTTGAAGCTTTCTAGGAGTATATTCTACTGTGGGAACTGTGGAAACATCTTTCATTTTTTCTTGGGAAGTTTTTAAAAGTGGTTTAAAAAATTTCTCTTGTTTTTTTCAAATGCTTCTTCGCCCGTTAGTTTCTGTCTGCGTTTCTTCTTTATGTCTTCCTGTTGTTTTACAACTTTTGAAACCAACTCTTGATGTTCCTTAAATCTTCTTGCTCTTTCTTTTGTATCCATTTATTTATTGTAAAATATCATTTAATGAATTGTAAAGATCAACAGGGAAATTTTCCTTTTCTTCATCATTCAAGTAGATGTGTTCAAATAAATCCTTTTCTTTAAATATTTCATCAAATTCTTTATTAACATTAATGCGAGTTGTAATTTCTTCTTCACTAATCCTTGCATCTCTGCTTTTCATACGTTTGTGTTGAGTTTCTTCATCAACATCAAAACCGAATGATAAAATCTTCACTCCGCTCAGATATTTAATAATTTGTCTCGTTCCTTCTGGATTAGTTTCTAATATCCCAACACCACCAGATTTTAGTTTCTTTAACTCACTCTTACAATGTGAATATTTTGTTGTACCAAGAGAAACCTCCTCAAATATTTGTCCTTCATTCCTCAATCGCATATGTTCCTCCACTGAAATATAGTGATAATCTTCACCTTTTACTTCTCCAGGTCTTATTGCTCTAGTTGTTGTTGATACAATGCGTATCACGGGGTGTTTTTTAAGTAAATTTACAATATTCTCATTTGTACTACACAAGAACCTTGATTTATGAAAGTTTTTTCCAGAAGCAGATTTACCCACAAGATTTATAATAATAGTTGTCATTTATATATGTAATTGTTTATAAAACAAAAAATATATCCCTTAATATCTCATCTTGTTTCACAACAATATATTTATATTTTTCAGTCGTGTGCTTCATATAATCCTCAAATTTCTTTTTACTACATAATGTAGAACAATTATCTCTCCAAAAATTATTGATATCTATTGAATTTAACTTGAATAAAATAAAAGTATTAGCATTGTTTCTGATGGAACGACGAGGAAGTTGAAAGTACGATTGACTAAGATAAATACAATTACAAGAAGAATGTCTCCCTCTTGTGTAGTAGCTGTCCATTACCGTTTGGTTTCTCTCATTAACACAATCATCAAAGATAACGAGGTTCTTTTTTGATTTATCCAAATCTTGGGGAGACGGTATATCATCCGTATTATCACTAAGAATACAAGTTATAAGATTTTATTTCTTTTTACATCTCTGTGTATCACAAAATAGTTGAATTATATCTTCAATGTTATAATCATTTAGGTTTTTTTGACGTTTAAATAAACCTATTATATCTTCTTTTTGAAGACCAGCATTAAAACCTTGTGAGAGTAGTTGATACTCTGGTTGAAAACTCGACTTTGTGAAAATTATTAAATTATCATAATCTAAAAAGTTGGGAGTGAGGAGCATTTTTAAAAGTAAGCAGGTTTTTCCACATCCACTTGAACCAACTATGAGACATCTTAATGAATTTGGGAGATTTTTATGGTTGTTAAATTTTATCTTATTTTCCCAAATAGGTAAAAAATCATTCATTTATATATTTGAAAAACAGGTTATTTAATTTATTATTGGCTTTTTTAGAAACTCTATATTTTATCCTAAGTTCAGGTTTAATTTCAAGATAATCCATTATTTTATTTATACAATATCTTGTGTTGATATTTCCCTGAAAATTACATCCATGAATAATATACAACAACAATCCTTTGAACATTTCTCTTATACGTTCAGTTTCTTCCCTTGTAAGGAAAGGTGTGTTATCATCCTCATACTTTACATTCATTTCTCTAATCAATCTTGTAAAGTAATTCATTTTTGGTGTAAATCTAAAAGAATTATTTTCCTTTTTATATTTTTTATTATCATTAATTAGAAGATAATCACAGAATATACATTGTTTATAGGCTTTTGACTCTGTGTTTAATCCCCGTCTTTCACACGCAGGACAATTCTCAAATTTGTCATATGGAGAATCAGGAAAGTCTAGCATATTTATAAAGTAAAACTTTACTTAAACTGAAATTCATCTATACTTTCAGTTGTATATTACCATCGATATCGATATACTTTTTTCATTATCAGATTCAACGACAACATTTTTTATATTAAAGGTAATTTTAAAATTATCGTTAACTACTATTGAACGAAATGTCATTTCACCTGATATATTAACATCCTTTATTTCATCAAGATTTACATCTTTAGGGTTGTTGAAAAAAATACAAATTTCTCCTTGCATATTACAGATGGTCTTATCTTTTCTTTCTAAAGCTTCATCCATAAGGTTTTTGTTCTTTGATACTTTTTCTTGTTTCATTGCTTTTTCTAGTTTTGAATATATTACTAGAAGGAGAGGAGAAACTTTTGTTAGAGATACTTTAATTGATGTTCTACTAGGTATACTAAAAGCCCTTCCACTGAAGGAAATTGAAGAACTCATATTATTTACCATAATAGTTTTTATCCAATAGTTGTTATATTTATCTTTGTTCAATTTTACATCCTTGACATATTTCTCAGTATCTTTAACAGATGAAGAGATTGATTGAAACTTGTCTTTTGTGTCTTGAAACATTGTATTTATTAAGTGAAAAAGTTGGAGGATAAAATGTTTTTAAGCACAGATTCACCTATAAATTAAACGAAATTTTCATCAAGAAAATTTTAGTTTAAGCAAAGTTTTATTCTATAAATATGGTGAATACAACGTACTGCGATGTTTGTAATCACGAATATAAACATTATAGAAAACACCTCCGAACCAACAAACACACATTTAATCTATATCATCAAATATCTCCTCTTGAGTTGGAAAGAAAACATTGTGATATCTGTTCAAAGGATGTTTTGAAGAGTAGTTATAATCAACATCTTCAATCACAAAAACACAAGAAAAATGAGTTTAAAGTAAAGGGAGACTATTATATTGAAAACACTGATGGGGCATTTAAAGGGCATATAAAAATAAGGATTTTTCAATTTGGAGAACCCGGTCCATCATCAATAGCTGAATCAATTGAAATAGTGAAACCCGATGTTGAAAAATTTATTAAAAAGACATTAAAAGAAATGAAAACTTTAAAGTTTTATATGGGAGTGAAAATGAATATGAAAAGACAAGATGAAGAACAAACTCCTTATATGAGAACAGATCTTCATTTTATAACATCATTTCAAGATTTTTTGAATAGTGGGGTTTATGAAGAACTATCAAGACAAGAGGAGGATGTTGATAATACAGTGGTAGGAAGTGGATTCAATATTAAAAATCATCTTTTTAGATATACACATTCTAAAATCAAACCCTCTTAAAGCTTCTTCTTATATTGAATTACCAAAAGAAATAAAACTAAAGAAGGCAGTTGTTAATATTAAGAACAATGATAATAAATGTTTTCTCTGGTCTGTTCTTGCTCACTTACATCCACCAAAATGTAATTCAGAAAGAGTAAAACAATATATGAAATATGAGAATACCTTGGACATTAAAGATTTTAAATTCCCAATGCCACTAACAGATATTCCTAAATTTGAGAAAAAGAATAATCTTTCTATTAATGTATATGGATTAACGGATACAAACAAAGTTCAAATATTAAAAATTTCAAACAACTATAAAAATGAAGAAACACACATTGACCTTTTATATTTTAGTGTTGGAAAGAATTCACATTACACATACATCAATAATTTATCAAGATTAATCTCTTCTCAGGTATTCAGAACAGCAAACAAAATATATCCTTGTAAGCGATGTCTTAATTCATTTCATACAAAAGAACGATTCGAACAACTTCAAAATATTGTAGTAATCATAAATCAGCTGTAATTACAATGCCTAAACCTGGTGAAAAGATTTATTTTGAAGATTATAATAAATCTATCATGCACCCATTTGTGATATACGCTGATTTTGAATGTATCCTTAAAAAGATAAATACTGCTTCTCCTAATCCAAAAGAACCATATACAAATAAATATCAAAAACATATTCCTTGTGGTTTCTGTTATTATATCAAATCATCTGTTGGAGAAAAGTATAACAAACTTGAACATTATCGTGGAAAAAATGCTTCACAAGAGTTTGTAAAACGATTAGAAAAGGATTGTATAAGACTCACTAAATTAATGAAAGAAACAAATGAACCGATGAAATTAACCAAAGAAGAAAAATTAGAATTTAGAATGAACAATATCTGTCATATTTGTGAGGGGGAAATTAAGGAGTCTAAAGTTAGAGACCATTGTCATCTTACTGGTAAATATAGAGGTCCCGCTCATTCCTGTTGTAATCTTAATTATAAATTACCTTCTTTTATTCCAGTCTTTCTTCACAACAGCGCCAACTATGATACACATCTATTTATAAATGAACTTTCAAAAACACCAGGGAATATTTCTGCTATAACAAACACAAGTCAAAAGTATATTTCATTTTCAAAAATGATATTCACAAAACCTTTAACTCGTATTAGGTTTTTAGATTCTTACAAGTTTATGGGAACACCACTAGCCTACCTCGCATCAAATCTAAGCTCCACGGACTCTTTTCCAAATCTTAATTCATTCTTTCCAAAAGAGGAAATTCTCACTCAAGAGGAAATTCAGATTAAAGAGAGAATTCAAAGTAAAGAGGAAACTCTAATTAATGAAGAAATTCTAACTGAAGATGAAATTCTAATTATAAAGAAAATTCGAACTAAAGAGGAAATTCAGATTAAAGATGAAATTCTGATTAAAGAAGGAATTCTTACGAGAGAGGAAATTCAAACAAGGAATGAAATTCAAAGTAAAGAGAAAATTCTTACAAGTAAGGGAATTTATCCTTATGATTATATGGATTCATTTATGAGATTTAAAGAAACACAACTTCCTTCAAAAGAAAGTTTCTATAATAACCTTTATGAAGAAGAGATAAGTGATAAGGAATATAAACACGCACAAGAAATATGGAAAATATTTAAGATAAAGAACCTTGGAGAATATCACGATTTATATCTAAAAACAGATGTTTTATTGTTAGCTGATGTGTTTGAAGCTTTTAGAACACTCTGTCATAATAAAAATTGTTATGGATTAGACCCTGCCCACTATTTCACAGCTCCTGGTTTAGCTTGGAGTGCAATGTTGAAAATGACAAAACAAGATATAGATTTAATCAGTGATGTTGATATGCTTTTGATGATTGAGAAGTCCAAGAGAGGTGGAATATCACAAGTATGTTCAAAAAGATATGCGAAAGCAAATAATAAATATCTCCCAAATTATGATAGTGAAAAAGATAGTAATTATTTGATGTATTTTGATGCTAATAATTTGTATGGATGGGCAATGTCTCAATCTCTACCTTATGGTAAATTAGAGTGGGTGGAAGAAAAGGATTATGAAAAGGCTTTGATGAATATTGTTATTTCTTCTCAAGAGGAATTGAATGACGAAGAAGAAGGTTATTATTTTGAAGTTGATTTGAGGTACCCGAGTGTTCTTCATAATAAGCATAAAGACCTTCCTTTTGCATGTGAGAAAGAAACCCCAAAGAAAGAATGGTTAAGTGATTATCATAAAAGTTTTAATATTAAAGGCAAATCAACAGAAAAGTTATTAACAACATTCTATGATAAAGAGGGATATGTTTTACATCAGAGAAGCTTAAAACAGTTTTTGAGAGAAGGATTGAGAGTAGCTAAAATTCATAGAGTTTTAAAATTTAAACAAAGTCCTTGGGTGAAAAAGTATATTCAATTTAATACAGATATGAGAGCAAATACAAAAGTAAAATTTGAAGGGGACTTTTATAAATTAATGAATAATGCTGTATTTGGAAAGACTATGGAAAATGTTAGAAACAGGCAAAACATTAGATTCACAACATCTTGGAAAGAAGCTTCGAGATTGATAAATAAACCAAGTTTTGAGAGAGAAGAGGTTTTTTCAGAGAACTTTTCTGCAATTCATATGAAAAAGGAAAGTATTGTAATGGATAAACCAATTTATATTGGAACAGCAGTTCTTGATTTATCAAAGATATTGATGTATGATTATTTGTATAATGACTTAAAGAAAGAGTATGGCGAAAATGTTTCATTGTTGTATATGGACACTGATAGTTTTATCCTAGATATAAAAACTGATGATGTTTATGAAGATATGAAGAAAAATATTGGAGTATATGATACAAGTAATTTCAGCAAGAAGAGTGAGTTATTTTCCAAAAAGAATGAAAAGGTTATTGGTAAGTTTAAGGATGAGTTGGGTGGAAAAGTAATGAGTGAGTTTATTGGATTGAGAGCAAAGGCATATGCTTATAAGTATGGTGAACAGATTGATAAGAGGTTAAAGGGAATAAAGAAATATGTAATAAAGAAATCAATAACTTTTAGAAATTATTATAATTGTTTGATGAATAAGAAAGAAGAATATAGGAAAATGAATACAATAAGAAGTTATAAACATAACATATATAGTGAAGAAGTAAATAAAAAGGCATTAGGAGCCTTTGATGATAAGAGATTTATTTTAGATAATGGAATAGATTGTGTTCCATATGGATATTGTATGATAGAGTGTATAAAATAGATTATGTTTTAACGATGGGAAGATGGGTTAGGGTTTTTAAGGGCTACCGCCGCGTTTTTTCACAATATATAAATGGTTAAACCAAGTATTAATCAAACTAAAGAGTGGAGAAAATCTCAGTCTTGGTATATAAATGGAAAACATAATGAATGTGAAAAATATCAAATAAGTCTTTTTGAAAAAATAACTAAAACAAAGGTAAATAAAACAAATAAGCGAATTAATTTAAAAACTAGTAAGTTAGAGGATGTAAAGAAAAAAATGAATATCCTTGAATGGACTGAAAACTTTGATGGTTATCAATTGAACAATGAAAAAACAATTTACTATAATCTCAAAATGATATGTGGCTCAGGAGGTGGTCAGATGAGAGCATTAAGAGAAGTTTATCATTTCGTAATGGCACAAAAGGGATATCTTAAAAAATATAAAGATTCAAATGTTTTGTTTGTCAATATTTTAGATGGGGATTATTGTGCAAAGAAAATTAAACTATTGAAGGAATTTGAGAATGAACAAATCTTTATAGGTTCAATGAGTGAGCTGTTCAACCCCCAGGTGTTCAATTCAATGAGGTTCAACCTCCAGGTTAAAAGGGGAGACAAATAAATATACCTTGGGATAAAAAGGGGGGTTTATTTTTAGGGAAAAAAATTATGAATCGCTGAAAATCCCCCATTCATTTACATGGGGAAAAGTGAGCCAGAATCAGTATTCTTACCCTACTTATGTGTATGTATATATATATATGTATATATATATATATATGTATATATATATATATATATATATACATATATATATACATATATATATATATATATATATATGTATATATATATATATATATATATATATATATATATATATATATGTATATGTATATATATATATATATGTATATGTATATATATATATATATATATATATATATATATATATATGTATATATATATATATATGTATATATATATATATGTATATATATATATGTATATATATATATATATATATATATATATATATGTATATATATATATATATATATATATATATATATATATATATATATATATATATATATATATATATATGTATATATATATATATATATATATATATATGTATATATATATATATATATATATATATATATACATATACATATATATATATATATACATATACATATATATATATATATATATATATATATATATATATATATATATATATATATATATATATATATATATATATATATATATATATATATGTATATATATATATATATGTATATATATATATATATATATATATATATATATATATATATATATATATATATGTATATATATATATATGTATATATATATATATATATATATATATATATATATATATATATATGTATATATATATATATATATATATATATATATATATATATATATATATATATATATATATATATATATATATATATATATATATATATATATATGTATATATATATATATATATATATATATATATATATATATGTATATATATATATATATATATATATATATATATGTATATATATATATATATATATATATATATATATATATATATATATATATATATATATATATATATATATATATATATATATATATATATATATATATATATATATATATATATATATATATATATATATATATATATATATATATATATATATATATATATATATATATATATATATATATATATATATATATATATATATATATATATATATATATATATATATATATATATATATATATATATATATATATATATATATATATATATATATATATATATATATATATATATATATATATATATATATATATATATATATATATATATATATATATATATATATATATATATATATATACATATATATATATACATATATATATATGTATACCCCGGTTACCCCGGTTAAAATAGGTGTACCATATCCCTGTGTCGTAAGAGGCGACCAGGGTTGCGTCAGGAAGGGCATCCGGCGTAAAACATGTGCCAAATCACAATGCGGATCATACGCATGATCCGCTGTGGCGACCCCTAATGTGAGCAGCCGAAAGAAGAAGAAGAGATATATATGTATATATATATATATATATATATATATATGTATATATATATATGTATATATATATATATATATGTATATATATATATATATATATATATATATATATATATATATATATATATATATATATATGTATATATATATATATATGTATGTATATATATATATATATGTATATATATATATGTATATATATATATATATATATATATATATATATATATATGTATATATATATATATATATATATATATATATATATATATATGTATATATATATATATATATATATATATATATATATATATATATATATATATATATATATATATATATGTATATATATGTATATATGTATATATATATATATATATATGTATATATGTATATATATATATATATATATATATATATATATATATATATATATATATATATATATATATATATATATATATATATATACATATATATACATATATATACATATATACATATATATATATATATATATATATATATATATATATATATATATATATATATATATATATATATATATATATATATACATATATATATATATATATATATATATATATATATATACATATATATATATATATATATATATACATATATATATATATATATATATATATATATATATATATATATACATATATATATACATATATATATACATATATATATATATATATATATACATATATATATACATATATATATACATATATATATATATATATACATATATATATATATATACATATATATATATATACATATATATATATATATACATATATATATATATATATGTATATATATATATATATGTATATATATATATGTATATATATATATATATGTATATATATATGTATATATATATATATATATGTATATATATATATATATATATATATATATATGTATATATATATATATATATATATACATATACATATATATATATATATATGTATATATATATATGTATATATATATATATATATATGTATATATATGTATATGTATATATGTATATATATATATATATATAGTAGGGTAAGAATACTGATTCTGGCTCACTTTTCCCCATGTAAATGAATGGGGATTTTCAGCGATTTATATTTTTTTTCCCTAAAAATAAATCCCCTTTTTATCCCAAGGTATATTTATTTGTCTCCCCTTTTAACCTGGAGGTTGAACCTCATTGAATTGAACACCTGGGGGTTGAACAGCTCACTCATTGAACCTATAAAGATTTGTTCATTCTCAAATTCCTTCAATAGTTTAATTTTCTTTGCACAATAATCCCCATCTAAAATATTGACAAACAAAACATTTGAATCTTTATATTTTTTAAGATATCCCTTTTGTGCCATTACGAAATGATAAACTTCTCTTAATGCTCTTGTTTGACCACCTCCTGAGCCACAGGTTATTTTTTGTTAAGCCCCGCCCACTTTTCTTTAAGCCCCGCCCACTTTTGCTAAGCCCCGCCCACTTTTGCTAAGCTCCGCCCACTTTTCATGAGGTATTTTTCCTAAGCCACGCCCACTTTTCCTAAGCCCCGCCCACTTTTGCTAAGCTCCGCCCACTTTTCATGAGGTATTTTTTCTAAGCCACGCCCACTTTTCCTAAGCCCCGCCCACTTTTGCTAAGCTCCGCCCACTTTTCATGAGGTATTTTTCTAAGCCACGCCCACTTTTCCTAAGCCCCGCCCACTTTTGCTAAGCTCCGCCCACTTTTCATGAGGTATTTTTCTAAGCCACGCCCACTTTTCCTAAGCCCCGCCCACTTTTGCTAAGCTCCGCCCACTTTTCATGAGGTATTTTTTCTAAGCCACACCCACTTTTCCTAAGCTCCGCCTACTTTTGCTAAGCCCCGCCCACTCTTACATCATTTCCAGTTCATCTCTGACTCACAAAGAAATCACTAGAAAATTACAGGATGTTATGGTTTTGAAAAATTTCCCAATGAAGGCTTGCCTAGGCTTGCCCAGGGAATTTCCAAAGGAAACCACACCCACCAGTCTTTCTCTATAAAAGCTTCAAACCCAGGCTCCATTTTAAACATTTGTTCTTGCTGGCAATGGTGTTCTGTGTGCTTGTCTCGAACTGTCTGTCTTCTATGGAACTAAACCTTCAAGTTGATGAACTGGATTCAAACCTCTTATCTATTGAGGTAAGATTTTTTATTTTCCTATTTTCAAACTTTGATTGAAGCATACTCATTTAATAATTAAATAACTTAATTAATACATTATTATTTTCTCTCACAGGAAATTGTGTCTGAAATACGAAATGAAAATACTGCTTTTGCTACAACTTTGGGGGAAATTGTTGGCTTGGTTGAAGACCTTATGAGCGACCAAGACCTTGAGTGGGATGACTTTGGTGTTCCTTGGAACTCTCTGTCTTGTATGGAACTAAACCTTCAAGTTGATGAACTGGATTCAAACCTCTTATCTATTGAGGTAAGATTTTTATTTTCCTATTTTCAAACTTTGATTGAAGCATACTCATTTAATAATTAAATAACTTAATTAATACATTATTATTTTCTCTCACAGGAAATTGTGTCTGAAATACGAAATGAAAATACTGCTTTTGCTACAACTTGGGGCGAAATTGTTGGCTTGGTTGAAGACCTTATGAGCGACCAAGACCCACAGAACGAGTTCGTCCTTGATGACCCAACCAAAGAGTTATACCTTGGAGACCAGCAAAATCCTGAAAAAGAGTTTTACAGCAATAGTACTCATTGTGAGTTATCAAGACAATACCCACTGAACAAGTTATACCTTGATGAGCCAGAATACAAGTTTTACCTTGGAGACTCACAAATTTTGAAAAAATCAGTAAATGAGTTCTGCCTTGATGGTTTAAATAACTACCTTGGAGACTCAGGAAAAGGGTTCTGCCAAGATGGTTCTAAATATGGGGCCTACCTTGGAGACTCACAAATTTTAAAAAATCAGTAAATGAGTTCTGCCTTGATGGTTTAAATAACTACCTTGGAGACTCAGGAAAAGGGTTCTGCCAAGATGGTTCTAAATATGGGGCCTACCTTGGAGACTCACAAATTTTGAAAAAATCAGTAAATGAGTTCTGCCTTGATGGTTTAAATAACTACCTTGGAGACTCAGGAAAAGGGTTCTGCCAAGATGGTTCTAAATATGGGGCCTACCTTGGAGACTCACAAATTTTGAAAAAATCAGTAAATGAGTTATCCTTAAGAGACTTTGTAAGTTGGTTTTACTTTGAATACTTGAAATGTGGGTTCTGGATTGATAACTCACAATGTGATACATATCTTGGAAACTCAACGGGAATGTGGTTATACCTTGAAGACTTGGAAAGTTGGGTTTATGTTGGACACTTGAAACTTTTTTGGGGGCTTTTATTTATTTATTTATTTATTTATTATTATTATTATTTTATTTATTTATATTTTGGAGACTTTTGGAGTTGCTATCACTCTTTGGGATCTAAACCTATCGATGTAGTTCTTTGTCGGATGGTGCTTGATGGGAGCAAGATCAAGAAAGTTCTGGGAAGAAAGTGCAGGCTTACTCCCCCTTTTTACGTCATCAAACCTGAAAGCCTTAAAAGACAGAATTGGAAGAAGAGAAAAAAAAAACAAAAAATATACATTGTTCGTTCTGGGAAGAAAGTGCAGGCTTACTCCCCCTTTCTACGTCATCAAACCTGAAAGCCTTAAAAGACAGAATTGGAAGAAGAAAAAAAAAACGTAAAAATATATATATATAGATGGAAATCTCATTTTGAAAAAGACTGTGTTGGGTGAGGATTGAGTTGGGGTTGAGATTTTGAATGTGAGGGTTGGGGTTGAGATTTTGAATGTGAGGGTTGGGACACACACACATACACACCAACAAACAAAGTTAAGCCTTGACTATTCAGTTGAGGATTCTGTGTTTGGGGTTCACAGATCTAAGAACGTCCCCCTTGACACACATTATATACTGTTATACACCTCGGACTTGGCCCTCGAGTGTCCACAACGGTGTATAGTAGGAGGGAGTGAAGCGCCAACCTATTGCTCCCATTGCACACACACACACAAACAAAAGTTAAGCCTTGACTATTCAGTTGAGGATTCTGTGTTTGGGGTTCACAGATCTAAGAACGTCCCCCTTGACACACATTATATACTGTTATACACCTCGGACTTGTCCCTCTAGTGTCCACAAAGGTGTATTATCTGCTTAGTTTTGTCTTTTGTAATTCCTGTGAATAAAATGAACCTAAAATCTCTTCCCCTTCCAAATCATATATTTTATAAGTCCAAGGAACTGTATCTATTACATCAACAATTTTAAAAGTTCTTTCGTCCATCGTTCAGTAAAACCCTTTTCAAAAGAAATATTCTAATTGAACACCTAGTCAATGAACAGCTAAAAATCAAGTCAATGAAAAGAAAGAAAGAATCACAATTGAACATCCACTCAATGAACTGTTAATATTCTAATTGAACACCTACTCAATGAACTGTTAATATTCTAATTGAACACCTACTCAATGAACTGTTAATATTCTAATTGAACACCTACTCAATGAACTGTTAATATTCTAATCAATGAAAAGAAAGAAAGAATCCTAATTGAACACCTACTCAATGAACTGTTAATATTCTAATTGAACACCTACCCATCAAGTCAATGAAAAAGAAAGAAAAGAATCAAGATGAACACCTAGTTAATGAACAGAAAGAAAGAATCCATATGAACACCTACCCAATGAAAAAGAAATAATCTAATCAATAAACTGTTAATATTCCAATTGAACACCTAGTTAATGAACTGTTAATATATTCTAATTAAACACCTAGTTAATGTACAGAAAGAATCCATATGAACACCTACTCAATGAAAAAGAAATATTCTAATCAATGTACAGAAAGAAAGAATCCTAATTGAACATCTACTCATCTAATCAATGAAAAGAAAGAAAGAATCACAATTGAACATCTACTCAATAAACTGTTAATATATTCTAATTGAACACCTAATCAATAAACTGTTAATATATTCCAATTGAACACCTAGTTAATGTACAGAAAGAAAGAATCCATATGAACACCTACTCAATGAACAGCTAAAAATCAAGTCAATGAAAAAGAAAGAAAAGAATCAAGATGAACACCTAGTTAATGAACAGAAAGAAAGAATCAAGATGAACACCTAGTTAATGTACAGAAAGAAAGAATCCATATGAACACCAAGTCAATGAAAAGAAAGAAAGAATCCTAATTGAACACCTAATCAATAAACTGTTAATATATTCCAATTGAACACCTACTCAATGAACAGAAAGAAAAGAATCAAGATGAACACCTACTAATCAAGTCAATGAAAAAGAAAGAAAAGAATCAAGATGAACACCTAGTTAATGAACAGAAAGAAAGAATCCATATGAACACCTACTCAATGAAAAAGAAAGAAAGAATCCATATGAACACCTAGTTAATGAACTGTTAATATTCTAATTGAACACCTACTCAATGAAAAGAAAGAAAGAATCCTAATTGAACATCTACTCATCTAATCAATGAAAAGAAAGAAAGAATCCTAATTGAACACCAAGTCAATGAAAAAGAAAGAAAGAATCCTAATTGAACACCTACTCAATGAACTGTTAATATTCTAATTGAACACCTACTCATCTAATCAATGAACTGTTAATATATTCTAATTGAACACCTACTCAATGAACTGTTAATATATTCTAATTGAACACCTACTCAATGAACAGAAAGAAAAGAATCAAGATGAACACCTAGTTAATGTACAGAAAGAAATATTCTAATCAATGAACTGTTAATATATTCTAATTGAACACCTACTCATCTAATCAATGAACTGTTAATATATTCTAATTGAACACCTACTCAATGAACTGTTAATATATTCTAATTGAACACCTACTCATCTAATCAATGAACTGTTAATATATTCTAATTGAACACCTACTCATCTACTCGATGAAAAAAAGAAATAATCTAATCAATGAACTGTTAATATATTCTAATTGAACACCTAGTTAATGAACAGAAAGAAAAGAATCAAGATGAACACCTAGTTAATGAACAGCTAAAAATCTAGATGAACACCTACTCAATGAACTGATAATATTCTAATTGAACACCTACTTATCTACTCAATGAAAAAGATATATTCTAATCAATGAACTGTTAATATATTCTAATTGAACACCTACTCAATGAACAGAAAGAAAGAATCACAATTGAACATCTACTTATCTAATCAATGAACTGTTAATATATTCTAATTGAACACCTACTCAATGAACTGTTAATATATTCTAATTGAACACCTACCCATCAAGTCAATGAAAAAGAAAGAAAAGAATCAAGATGAACACCAAGTTAATGTACAGAAAGAAAGAATCCATATGAACACCTAATCAATAAACTGTTAATATATTCTAATTGAACACCTACTCATCTAATCAATGAAAAGAAAGAAAGAATCCTAATTGAACACCTACTCAATGAAAAAGAAAGAAAAGAATCAAGATGAACACCAAGTCAATGAAAAAGAAAGAAAAGAATCAAGATGAACACCTACTTATCTAATCAATGAAAAGAAAGAAAGAATCCTAATTGAACACCTAATCAATGAACTGTTAATATATTCCAATTGAACACCCACTCAATGAACAGAAAGAAAAGAATCAAGATGAACACCTACTAATCAAGTCAATGAAAAAGAAAGAAAAGAATCAAGATGAACACCTACTCAATGAACTGATAATATTCTAATTGAACACCTACTTATCTACTCAATGAAAAAGATATATTCTAATCAATGAACTGTTAATATATTCTAATTGAACACCTACTCAATGAACAGAAAGAAAGAATCCTAATTGAACACCTACTTATCTAATCAATGAACTGTTAATATTCTAATTGAACACCTACTCATCAAGTCAATGAAAAAGAAAGAAAAGAATCAAGATGAACACCAAGTTAATGTACAGAAAGAAAAGAATCAAGATGAACACCTACTCAATGAACAGCTAAAAATCAAGATGAACACCTAGTTAATGAACAGCTAAAAATCAAGATGAACACCTAGTTAATGTACAGAAAGAAATATTCTAATCAATGAACTGTTAATATATTCTAATTGAACACCTAGTTAATGAACAGAAAGAAAAGAATCAAGATGAACACCTAGTTAATGTACAGAAAGAAATATTCTAATCAATGAACTGTTAATATATTCTAATTGAACACCTACTCATTTAATCAATGAACTGTTAATATATTCTAATTGAACACCTACTCAATGAAAAAGAAAGAAAAGAATCAAGATGAACACCAAGTCAATGAAAAAGAAAGAAAAGAATCAAGATGAACACCTACTTATCTAATCAATGAAAAGAAAGAAAGAATCCTAATTGAACACCTAATCAATGAACTGTTAATATATTCCAATTGAACACCCACTCAATGAACAGAAAGAAAAGAATCAAGATGAACACCTACTAATCAAGTCAATGAAAAAGAAAGAAAAGAATCAAGATGAACACCTACTCAATGAACAGTTAATATATTCTAATTGAACACCTACTCAATGAACTGTTAATATTCTAATTGAACACCTACTCAATGAACTGTTAATATTCTAATTGAACACCTACTCAATGAAAAGAAAGAAAGAATCCCAATTGAACACCTAGTTAATGAACTGTTAATATATTCTAATTGAACACCTACTCATCTAATCAATGAAAAGAAAGAAAGAATCCTAATTGAACATCTACTCATCTAATCAATAAAAAAGAAAGAAAAGAATCAAGATGAACACCTAGTTAATGAACAGCTAAAAATCAAGATGAACACCTACTCAATGAACAGTTAAAAATCAAGTCAATGAAAAAGAAAGAAAAGAATCAAGATGAACACCTACTCAATAAACAGAAAGAAAGAATCCTAATTGAACACCTAGTTAATGAACAGCTAAAAATCAAGATGAACACCTAATCAATGAACTGTTAATATATTCCAATTGAACACCTACTCAATGAACAGCTAAAAATCTAGATGAACACCTACTCAATGAACAGCTAAAAATCAAGTCAATGAAAAAGAAAGAAAAGAATCAAGATGAACACCTAGTTAATGAACAGCTAAAAATCAAGTCAATGAAAAAGAAAGAAAAGAATCAAGATGAACACCTACTCAATGAAAAAGAAAGAAAGAATCCTAATTGAACACCTAGTTAATGAACAGCTAAAAATCAAGATGAACACCTACTCAATGAACAGCTAAAAATCAAGTCAATGAAAAAGAAAGAAAAGAATCAAGATGAACACCTAGTTAATGAACAGCTAAAAATCAAGATGAACACCGACTCAATGAAAAGAAAGAACCCAATGAATACCTTTCTTTTCCCTCATATCTATTTACTTTTTCTTGTTAAAAAAGCTTTTTTTCCTAAATAATTCACGTTTTTATCAAGAAAATATAAGCTAAAAATAAAAAGTGAATTCACCAATTTTTTAATTAAAACCAAAAAATTGGTGAATTCACTTTTTATTTTTAGCTTATATTTTCTTGATAAAAACGTGAATTATTTAGGAAAAAAAGCTTTTTAACAAGAAAAAGTAAATAGATATGAGGGAAAAGAAAGGTATTCATTGGGTTCTTCTTTTCATTGAGTAGGTGTTCATCTTGATTTTTAGCTGTTCATTAACTAGGTGTTCATCTTGATTCTTTTCTTTCTTTTTCATTGACTTGATTTTTAGCTGTTCATTGAGTAGGTGTTCATCTTGATTTTTAGCTGTTCATTAACTAGGTGTTCAATTAGGATTCTTTCTTTCTTTTTCATTGAGTAGGTGTTCATCTTGATTCTTTTCTTTCTTTTTCATTGACTTGATTTTTAGCTGTTCATTAACTAGGTGTTCATCTTGATTCTTTTCTTTCTTTTTCATTGACTTGATTAGTAGGTGTTCATCTTGATTCTTTTCTTTCTGTTCATTGAGTGGGTGTTCAATTGGAATATATTAACAGTTCATTGATTAGGTGTTCAATTAGGATTCTTTCTTTCTTTTCATTGATTAGATAAGTAGGTGTTCATCTTGATTCTTTTCTTTCTTTTTCATTGACTTGGTGTTCATCTTGATTCTTTTCTTTCTTTTTCATTGAGTAGGTGTTCAATTAGGATTCTTTCTTTCTTTTCATTGATTAGATGAGTAGGTGTTCAATTAGAATATATTAACAGTTTATTGATTAGGTGTTCATATGGATTCTTTCTTTCTGTACATTAACTTGGTGTTCATCTTGATTCTTTTCTTTCTTTTTCATTGACTTGATGGGTAGGTGTTCAATTAGAATATATTAACAGTTCATTGAATAGGTGTTCAATTAGAATATATTAACAGTTCATTGATTAGATAAGTAGATGTTCAATTGTGATTCTTTCTTTCTGTTCATTGAGTAGGTGTTCAATTAGAATATATTAACAGTTCATTGATTAGAATATATCTTTTTCATTGAGTAGATAAGTAGGTGTTCAATTAGAATATTATCAGTTCATTGAGTAGGTGTTCATCTAGATTTTTAGCTGTTCATTAACTAGGTGTTCATCTTGATTCTTTTCTTTCTGTTCATTAACTAGGTGTTCAATTAGAATATATTAACAGTTCATTGATTAGATTATTTCTTTTTTTCATCGAGTAGATGAGTAGGTGTTCAATTAGAATATATTAACAGTTCATTGATTAGATGAGTAGGTGTTCAATTAGAATATATTAACAGTTCATTGAGTAGGTGTTCAATTAGAATATATTAACAGTTCATTGATTAGATGAGTAGGTGTTCAATTAGAATATATTAACAGTTCATTGATTAGAATATTTCTTTCTGTACATTAACTAGGTGTTCATCTTGATTCTTTTCTTTCTGTTCATTGAGTAGGTGTTCAATTAGAATATATTAACAGTTCATTGAGTAGGTGTTCAATTAGAATATATTAACAGTTCATTGATTAGATGAGTAGGTGTTCAATTAGAATATTAACAGTTCATTGAGTAGGTGTTCAATTAGGATTCTTTCTTTCTTTTTCATTGACTTGGTGTTCAATTAGGATTCTTTCTTTCTTTTCATTGATTAGATGAGTAGATGTTCAATTAGGATTCTTTCTTTCTTTTCATTGAGTAGGTGTTCAATTAGAATATTAACAGTTCATTAACTAGGTGTTCATATGGATTCTTTCTTTCTTTTTCATTGAGTAGGTGTTCATATGGATTCTTTCTTTCTGTTCATTAACTAGGTGTTCATCTTGATTCTTTTCTTTCTTTTTCATTGACTTGATTAGTAGGTGTTCATCTTGATTCTTTTCTTTCTGTTCATTGAGTAGGTGTTCAATTGGAATATATTAACAGTTTATTGATTAGGTGTTCAATTAGGATTCTTTCTTTCTTTTCATTGACTTGGTGTTCATATGGATTCTTTCTTTCTGTACATTAACTAGGTGTTCATCTTGATTCTTTCTTTCTGTTCATTAACTAGGTGTTCATCTTGATTCTTTTCTTTCTTTTTCATTGACTTGATTTTTAGCTGTTCATTGAGTAGGTGTTCATATGGATTCTTTCTTTCTGTACATTAACTAGGTGTTCAATTGGAATATATTAACAGTTTATTGATTAGGTGTTCAATTAGAATATATTAACAGTTTATTGAGTAGATGTTCAATTGTGATTCTTTCTTTCTTTTCATTGATTAGATGAGTAGATGTTCAATTAGGATTCTTTCTTTCTGTACATTGATTAGAATATTTCTTTTTCATTGAGTAGGTGTTCATATGGATTCTTTCTGTACATTAACTAGGTGTTTAATTAGAATATATTAACAGTTCATTAACTAGGTGTTCAATTGGAATATTAACAGTTTATTGATTAGATTATTTCTTTTTCATTGGGTAGGTGTTCATATGGATTCTTTCTTTCTGTTCATTAACTAGGTGTTCATCTTGATTCTTTTCTTTCTTTTTCATTGACTTGATGGGTAGGTGTTCAATTAGAATATTAACAGTTCATTGAGTAGGTGTTCAATTAGGATTCTTTCTTTCTTTTCATTGATTAGAATATTAACAGTTCATTGAGTAGGTGTTCAATTAGAATATTAACAGTTCATTGAGTAGGTGTTCAATTAGAATATTAACAGTTCATTGAGTAGGTGTTCAATTAGAATATTAACAGTTCATTGAGTGGATGTTCAATTGTGATTCTTTCTTTCTTTTCATTGACTTGATTTTTAGCTGTTCATTGACTAGGTGTTCAATTAGAATATTTCTTTTTGAAAAGGGTTTTACTGAACGATGGACGAAAGAACTTTTTAAAATTGTTGATGTAATAGATACAGTTCCTTGGACTTATAAAATATATGATTTGGAAGGGGAAGAGATTTTAGGTTCATTTTATTCACAGGAATTACAAAAGACAAAACTAAGCAGATAATACACCTTTGTGGACACTAGAGGGACAAGTCCGAGGTGTATAACAGTATATAATGTGTGTCAAGGGGGACGTTCTTAGATCTGTGAACCCCAAACACAGAATCCTCAACTGAATAGTCAAGGCTTAACTTTTGTTTGTGTGTGTGTGTGCAATGGGAGCAATAGGTTGGCGCTTCACTCCCTCCTACTATACACCGTTGTGGACACTCGAGGGCCAAGTCCGAGGTGTATAACAGTATATAATGTGTGTCAAGGGGGACGTTCTTAGATCTGTGAACCCCAAACACAGAATCCTCAACTGAATAGTCAAGGCTTAACTTTGTTTGTTGGTGTGTATGTGTGTGTGTCCCAACCCTCACATTCAAAATCTCAACCCCAACCCTCACATTCAAAATCTCAACCCCAACTCAATCCTCACCCAACACAGTCTTTTTCAAAATGAGATTTCCATCTATATATATATATTTTTACGTTTTTTTTTTCTTCTTCCAATTCTGTCTTTTAAGGCTTTCAGGTTTGATGACGTAGAAAGGGGGAGTAAGCCTGCACTTTCTTCCCAGAACGAACAATGTATATTTTTTTTTTTTTTTCTCTTCTTCCAATTCTGTCTTTTAAGGCTTTCAGGTTTGATGACGTAAAAAGGGGGAGTAAGCCTGCACTTTCTTCCCAGAACTTTCTTGATCTTGCTCCCATCAAGCACCATCCGACAAAGAACTACATCGATAGGTTTAGATCCCAAAGAGTGATAGCAACTCCAAAAGTCTCCAAAATATAAATAAATAAAATAATAATAATAATAAATAAATAAATAAATAAATAAAAGCCCCCAAAAAAGTTTCAAGTGTCCAACATAAACCCAACTTTCCAAGTCTTCAAGGTATAACCACATTCCCGTTGAGTTTCCAAGATATGTATCACATTGTGAGTTATCAATCCAGAACCCACATTTCAAGTATTCAAAGTAAAACCAACTTACAAAGTCTCTTAAGGATAACTCATTTACTGATTTTTTCAAAATTTGTGAGTCTCCAAGGTAGGACCCATATTTAGAACCATCTTGGCAGAACCCTTTTCCTGAGTCTCCAAGGTAGTTATTTAAACCATCAAGGCAGAACTCATTTACTGATTTTTTCAAAATTTGTGAGTCTCCAAGGTAGGCCCCATATTTAGAACCATCTTGGCAGAACCCTTTTCCTGAGTCTCCAAGGTAGTTATTTAAACCATCAAGGCAGAACTCATTTACTGATTTTTCAAAATTTGTGAGTCTCCAAGGTAGGCCCCATATTTAGAACCATCTTGGCAGAACCCTTTTCCTGAGTCTCCAAGGTAGTTATTTAAACCATCAAGGCAGAACTCATTTACTGATTTTTTAAAATTTGTGAGTCTCCAAGGTAGGCCCCATATTTAGAACCATCTTGGCAGAACCCTTTTCCTGAGTCTCCAAGGTAGTTATTTAAACCATCAAGGCAGAACTCATTTACTGATTTTTTCAAAATTTGTGAGTCTCCAAGGTAAAACTTGTATTCTGGCTCATCAAGGTATAACTTGTTCAGTGGGTATTGTCTTGATAACTCACAATGAGTACTATTGCTGTAAAACTCTTTTTCAGGATTTTGCTGGTCTCCAAGGTATAACTCTTTGGTTGGGTCATCAAGGACGAACTCGTTCTGTGGGTCTTGGTCGCTCATAAGGTCTTCAACCAAGCCAACAATTTCGCCCCAAGTTGTAGCAAAAGCAGTATTTTCATTTCGTATTTCAGACACAATTTCCTGTGAGAGAAAATAATAATGTATTAATTAAGTTATTTAATTATTAAATGAGTATGCTTCAATCAAAGTTTGAAAATAGGAAAATAAAAAATCTTACCTCAATAGATAAGAGGTTTGAATCCAGTTCATCAACTTGAAGGTTTAGTTCCATACAAGACAGAGAGTTCCAAGGAACACCAAAGTCATCCCACTCAAGGTCTTGGTCGCTCATAAGGTCTTCAACCAAGCCAACAATTTCCCCCAAAGTTGTAGCAAAAGCAGTATTTTCATTTCGTATTTCAGACACAATTTCCTGTGAGAGAAAATAATAATGTATTAATTAAGTTATTTAATTATTAAATGAGTATGCTTCAATCAAAGTTTGAAAATAGGAAAATAAAAAATCTTACCTCAATAGATAAGAGGTTTGAATCCAGTTCATCAACTTGAAGGTTTAGTTCCATAGAAGACAGACAGTTCGAGACAAGCACACAGAACACCATTGCCAGCAAGAACAAATGTTTAAAATGGAGCCTGGGTTTGAAGCTTTTATAGAGAAAGACTGGTGGGTGTGGTTTCCTTTGGAAATTCCCTGGGCAAGCCTAGGCAAGCCTTCATTGGGAAATTTTTCAAAACCATAACATCCTGTAATTTTCTAGTGATTTCTTTGTGAGTCAGAGATGAACTGGAAATGATGTAAGAGTGGGCGGGGCTTAGCAAAAGTAGGCGGAGCTTAGGAAAAGTGGGCGTGGCTTAGAAAAATACCTCATGAAAAGTGGGCGGAGCTTAGCAAAAGTGGGCGGGGCTTAGGAAAAGTGGGCGTGGCTTAGAAAAAATACCTCATGAAAAGTGGGCGGAGCTTAGCAAAAGTGGGCGGGGCTTAGGAAAAGTGGGCGTGGCCTAGAAAAAATACCTCATGAAAAGTGGGCGGAGCTTAGCAAAAGTGGGCGGGGCTTAGGAAAAGTGGGCGTGGCTTAGGAAAAATACCTTATGAAAAGTGGGCGGAGCTTAGCAAAAGTGGGCGGGGCTTAAAGAAAAGTGGGCGGGGCTTAACAAAAAATAACCTGTGGCTCAGGAGGTGGTCAAACAAGAGCATTAAGAGAAGTTTATCATTTCGTAATGGCACAAAAGGGATATCTTAAAAAATATAAAGATTCAAATGTTTTGTTTGTCAATATTTTAGATGGGGATTATTGTGCAAAGAAAATTAAACTATTGAAGGAATTTGAGAATGAACAAATCTTTATAGGTTCAATGAGTGAGCTGTTCAACCCCCAGGTGTTCAATTCAATGAGGTTCAACCTCCAGGTTAAAAGGGGAGACAAATAAATATACCTTGGGATAAAAAGGGGATTTATTTTTAGGGAAAAAAAATATAAATCGCTGAAAATCCCCCATTCATTTACATGGGGAAAAGTGAGCCAGAATCAGTATTCTTACCCTACTTATATATATGTATATATATGTATATATGTATATATGTATATATATGTATATATGTATATATATATATATATATATATATATGTATATATATATATATGTATATATATGTATATATGTATATATATATATATATATATATATATATATATATATATATATATATATATATATATATATATATATATATATATATATATATATATATATATGTATATGTATATGTATATATATATGTATATATGTATATATATATATATGTATATATATATATGTATATATGTATATATATATATATATATATATATATATATATATATATATATATATATATATATATATATATATATATATATATATATATATATATATATATATATATATATATATATATATATGTATATGAAGTTCTGCGCTGTGTGCTTTATTGTTCGTTGTAAGTATTCAGATGCCCTTTTGCCCTACCTCCTTAGAATAAACCTGCTTGTGTTATAAATGTACCCAGTTTGTCGCGTCTTTTCCCAGTTTGGCCGGGAAGTTTTACCCCACATAATTTGCTCTTCTTTGCTGGTATGTACTTACAGCTCTGCTCGGCTGCACCTGATCCGGTGAGTTAATTAGAGTACGCATTGAGGGCACGAGATCCCTCCCCCGCCCCCTCTCTCGGTGTGGCCATCCACACGTAATGTATCATGTGGGGTAGTGTAACCCTGCTGGATTGGCAGTACCAATCTCTGCTTGTGGTTGCTTAACAACCCGCCGGAGCACAAAGTTATTCATGCCCGGTGGCCTCAAGACTGGGTGTTCGAGAGAAACTCGAGTGCTTCCCCTCATGGTGAAACTCGAACACCGGGTCCATAACAATATGCTGCAGCCTTACGTGAACTTTCCGGCTCAGAGGCCTGATGAGACCATCAATCAATGCATTGTGGCCTTGCGTGATGTTTCCGGCTCAGAGGCCTGATGAGACCATCAATCAATGCATTGTGGCCTTGCGTGAACTTTCCGCGGCCAGTGAGTCAGTGAAAGGGAATAGGAGATGCTGTGTGATCAACTGATGGAACGTGTTTCGAATACCAGGATTCGTGAAAAATTACTGTTGGATCCAAACCTTACTTTAACAAAAGCGGTTATTATGGCCTGTCAAACAGAATCGGCATTACTGAATGCAAACCTTCTAACTGATTCAGCATCTGTCCAAGCGATCAGCATCAAATGTGCAATTGCTTCACCTTCATCTGAGTTGCAGATTTTTCATCCATGAAAAACTACTGTACCTGTGACAGGTGTGTGCCTGCAAACCACCTTGCAAATGTGCCTTCTTGCCCTGCTTTAAAGGTAAAATGAAATTCATGCAGGAAAGTGGGACACCTCTCAATAGTCTACTGCTCTGCCCAGAAAGATGTATGTGAGGTGATCATCCCTGATCTGACTGTACTTTACATGAACCATGCCATTCCGATAAAAGACAAAATTCTTTGCAAGGTACAAATCGAGTCACCTGCTGGACGTATCTGCAATGTGGAGCTCATCATT